>NC_061115.1:106895982-107119384 GCF_002878395.1 Capsicum annuum | reverse complement strand
CCCCCCCCCCCCCCACCTCGGTCTCCAGCCGCCGCTCGGTCGCCAGCCGCTGATTCGGTCTCCAACAGCCGAAGCTCGGTCTCCAGCCGCAGCTCCGCCTGCACCCGCCGCTCGGTCGCCAGCAGCCGCAGCACCCAAACGACGACCAATTCCCTCGGTCTCCAGCAGCCGCAACTCCATCTCAGCACCGAAAATCCCCCGGAACCCGGTCAACGCTGGGCTTTGGTTTCCGGCTTGGTTTACAAGCGTAACCCGGTGACTTCTAACCTTTGTTATTTCATTCTTCGTATTATGCTAGTAGTAGCCCCTGTACCTTGACTTGCGTTGGATTTGTTGATATTGTCTGTTGTCTGTTGTTGCTGTGGTCGTTTCTTGCACTGCTTTGGATTGGGTTATCGGCTTGGGAATCTGTTTTTGGGGCTGTGGGTGTTGAGTCCAGTGGTGTTTGCTCTCTAGTTGAGTTTAGTTTTGTTCCTGGATTATTCCTTTGAATTTGTGTGAGCCTTGTATTTCTTGCTGCTGCTTTGCTACTACCATCGTTTATATTTTTATATTTTCTTATACTTTCGTGTAGTTGTGGCTATGGGCGGTAATGGTTGGATAGGGTCATGTCCGAGGGGGTTGGGGCGTGGGGCCGTGGTGGGGGCGGGGGATGAGGAAAGGGAGTGGGAGGGAGGACAAGGTTTGGCCGCGGGGGGTAGTGGAGGGCGTGTGGATAGTGATGGTAGGTTGAGGGTTGGGTCTTGGAATATAGGAACCCTTCGGGGTAAGTCCATAGAGCTTGTGAAGATTCTTAGGAAGAGGAGGATCAATATTGCGTGTGTTCAAGAGACCAAATGGGTAGGGTCTAAGGCTAGGGAGGTGGATGGTTACAAGCTGTGGTACTCTGGGAGCGAGAGGCGTAGGAATGGAGTTGGCATCTTAGTAGATGAAGAGCTTAGAGGTCAGGTAGTAGAGGTGAAGAGGATCAACGATAGGTTGATGACTATTAAGTTGGTCATTCGGGGGGTTTACCCTGAACGTGTGTGGTGCATATGCGCCGCAAGTGGGATCGGAGGGGGAGGAGAAGATGTGGTTTTGGGAGGCATTGGAGGAGGTGGTGAGAGGCGAGCCTAGCTCAGAGAAGATTGTTGTAGCAGGAGATTTCAACGGGCACATCGGGGCGTTACCGGGAGGCTTTGGTGATGTGCATGGTGGTTTTGGTTTTGGGGAGAGAAATGAAGAGGGGGCTACTCTATTGGAGTTTGCAAGGTCCTTTGGGCTGGTGGTGGTGAACTCGGGCTTCCCGAAGAAGGACGATCACCTGATCACCTTTTGAAGCGCGATAGCCAGGACCCAGATTGACTTTTTGTTGCTTAGGAAAGGGGATAGGGCGTTGTGTAAGGACTGTAAGGTCATCCCAAGTGAGAATCTTTCGACCCAGCATAGGCTCTTGGTTATGGATTTGGGTATAAAGAAGAATAGAAAGAGGAGGAGTAAGGAGTGTAGACCTAGAATTAAGTGGGGCGGCTTGACGCCAGTGAATGCGTGGGAGATAGGGGAGAAGTTGGCGGGAATGAGGGCGTGGGAGTGTAGGGGGGACGTGGATAGTATGTGGGATAGGGCGGCTAGGTGCATCAGGGAGAATGCAAGTGAGGTGTTGGGTGTTTCTAGGGGCCGGGCCGGGCATCATCGGGGGGATTGGTGGTGGAATGAAGAGGTGGAGAAGAAAGTGGGGACCAAGAAAGGGGCGTATGCTAAATTGGTTGAGAGTAAGGACGAAGAAGAGAAGCGGGTAAACAGGAAAGAGTACAAGCTAGCTAGGAAGGAGGCTAAGTCAGCAGTCACGGCAGCTAAGACGGCCGCTTTTGAGAGCTTGTATGCAGGGTTACAGGGGAAAGGAGGGGGGAAAAAGTTGTTTAAACTCGCTAAGGCTAGGGAGAGGAAGGGTCGTGACCTCGATCAGGTGAGGTGCATTAAGGGGGGGACGGTAGAGTGTTGGTGGAGGACGGCCACATTAAGAATAGATGGCAGTCGTACTTTCATAGGCTCTTGAATGACGAAGGGGATAGAGCTATTGTGTTAGGGGAACTGGAGCACTCAGAGGAGTGTCGGGATTTTAGCTACTGTAGACGTTTTAAGGTAGAAGAGGTTAGAGAGGCTATTCGCAGGATGCGAAGGGGTAGGGCGACGGGGCTGGTGTAAGGTTGTTGACTGGATTGTTTAATGAAATCTTCAAGACGACAAAGATGCCCGAGGCTTGGAGGTGGAGTACCATGATCCCTCTCTATAAGAATAAGGGTGACATCCAGAGTTGCAATAACTATAGGGGGATTAAGTTATTGAGTCACTCTATGAAGATTTGGAAGAGAGTGGTCGAGGTGAGGCTGAGACGGATAGTGTCTATTTCGGAAAACCAGTTTGGATTTATGCCTTGCCGCTCGACGACGGAGGCAATTCACCTGGTGCGGAGGTTGGTGGAACAGTATAGGGAAAGGAAGGAGGACCTGCACATGGTATTTATCGACCTGGAGAAGGCTTACGACAAAGTCCCCCGGGAGGTGCTTTGGAGATGCTTGGAGGTGAGTGGAGTACCGCTGGCATATATCAGAGCAATTAAGGATATGTATGATGGAGCGAAAACTCAGGTGAGGACGGCGGGAGGAGACTCAGAGCATTTCACTGTCTTGACAGGATTGCATCAGGGATCTACTCTTAGTCCCTTTTGGTTTGCGTTGGTGATGGATGTGTTGACGCGGCGTATTCAAGGGGAGGTGCCTTGGTGTATGTTTTTTGCAGACGATGTAGTTCTGATAGATGAGACTCGAGGGGGTGTGCATGACAAATTAGAGGTGTGGAGGCAAACTCTTGAGTCTAAAGGGTTCAGGGTGAGCAGAAGCAAGACAGAGTATGTGGAATGCAAGTTTAATGACGTGAGGCGGAAGAATGAGGTAGTAGTGAAGCTGGAATCACAGGAGGTATGTAAGAGGGATAGTTTCAAGTATCTCGGGTCCGTGATCCAGAGTAACGGTGAGATTGACGAGGATGTCTCGCACCGTATTGGGGCGAGATGGATGAAGTGGAAGCTCGCGTCGGGGGTGTTGTGTGATAAGAAGGTACCGCCCAAGCTGAAAGGCAAATTCTACAGGGTGGTAGTCCGTCCGGCCATGTTGTATGGAGCGGAGTGTTGGCCAGTTAAGAACTCCCACATCCAAAAAATGAAGGTGGCAGAAATGCGGATGTTGCGCTGGATGTGTGGGCTGACTAGAAGGGATAGAGTTCGGAATGAGACTATCCGGGAGAAGGTTGGTGTGACTCCAGTGGAGTGCAAGATGCGGGAAGCCCGATTGAGATGGTTCGGACACGTGAAGAGGAAGGGCATGGATGCCCCGGTTCGTAGGTGTGAGAGGCTAGCGTTGGATGGTTTTAGGAGGGGTAGGGGTAGGCCGAAGAAGTACTGGGGTGAGTTGATTAGACGGGACATGGAGCAGTTACAGCTCACCGAGGACATGACCCTAGATAGGAAGGTCTGGAGGACGCGAATTAGGGCAGAAGACTAGGGCCGGTTTGGGTCGCTAGTGTAGGGAATTACTTGGTAGGGTTTTTATTCTTGTTATGATTCCGTGTTCCATGTTTTATTACGAATCTGTGTGCTTTCCTCTGTTTTCTAATACTTATGGGTGCCGTATTTATGTTATGTAATCTAGTTCTGTGCTGTACTATAAGTTTGTGTGGTATCTCGTGACTTGAGCCGGGGGTCTATCGGAAACAGCCTTTCTACTTCTTTAGAGGTAGAGGTATGGACTGCGTACATCTTACCCCCCCAGACCCCACTAGATGGGAATACACTGGGTTTGTTGTTGTTGTTGTGGTATTTATCCCAAGTCAGGATCTATCGAAAACAGTCTCTCTACTTCATTTGAGGTAGTGGTATGGACTGCGTACATTTTACCCTCCCCAGACCCCACTTTGTGGGAATATACTGGATATGTTGTTTTTGATATTAAGCTACAGTTATTTGGATGAAAAGAAATGCACAAATTTTTGAGAGCAAGTTTGAATATGTAATTATTATTATTAAGTACAAATGATATTAAGCTACAGTTATTTGGATGAAAAGAAATGCACACATTTTTGAGAGCAAGTTTGAATATGTAATTATTATTATCAAGTACAAATGCTATCTCTTTACTATTTATTGGGCGTAACATGGCCATTGCAAATGATATGGAGGCTAGGATAGACTTCTTGAGTTCATTGCACATTCAATAGTGACGTTGACCTGTAAATATCTTTAAAAGACCTTCTGACCTTTTAAATACAAACATCTTTTAATGATAAAAAAGCATATGGCTAAATTATGATTTCACCATAACCTTTGCTTTGATTTAAAAAATCATTTTTTCTGTCTCGAATTTCTTTATCGATTTTGGCCAAAGCATCCAAAATCATTTAACCATACCAAGTACGGAGCTCACACCCACAACCACGTCGTGTCGACACTAGAAGCATGTTATATCAATCTGAATATTGTGTCCAAAGTTACCCACTAGGAGCATCTAACAAGGACCAAGCAACTTGGAACCTAGAGAATTGAAAAGAGGCTCACATGTTGGCAAAGGAGGTATTTATCCAAAGGGGAAATGGAAGTGTCAATTAAGAGCTTGTTATCAAGCATTCCCACATATCTCATGTCCTTGTTGCATGCGTATATTAGCATTGTAGGGAAGTTGAAAGAACTTGGGAGGTATTTTATATGGGACAGTTTAAGTGGAGAAAGAAAATTTCACTTAATAAATCGGGAGACTATCCCCATCCAAAGTGTTAGGGCTTAGAGTTAAGGATCTAAAGGGTCATTTGGTTGATAGTTACAATTAAATGCAAGAATTTGTTAGTAATGCAAGAATTTGTTATGCAAGAATATGTAATGAAGGGAACTAGTTATGAAGAAATTACAATGAATGAATTATTTCTTTGGGTGTTCTGTTTGTTGCTTAGTAATTAATCTACATTATATAATGTTTAAAACAAGATTTTTGTTTAAAATTAAAATATTTGTTTAAAATAAAATGCTCTGCAAAGATGTGCAAATAGACGAATGTGATAGTTTGCATTTAAGTGTATGGTGATAAGGGTGAAGGGAAGCCTTGGAGTAACTGGTAAAGTTGTTGTCATGTGACCAGAAGGTCACGGGTTCAAGCCTTGGAAATAACCTCTAGTAGAAATGCAAGGTAAGGTTGCGTACAATACACCCTTGTGGTGGAGCCCTTCCCCGGACCGGCGCATAGCGGGAGCTTTAGTGCACCGGCTGCCTTTTTTTTTTGGGTATTAATCCCTATAGTAGTTACTTCATCTTCTACTCTGCCTAAAACATTACATAAATGGCTAAAGACATATGTAACCCCTAAAACATGACACGATTTGTTCGTTAAGACACGTTAACTTAGCAAGTGACCAAATAGACACTAACTTAACAAAAATGTCTCATAAACATCTCACGCTGACATGGAAAATGATGTGCTCAACACTTCCAATTAAATGTGTGATAACTTAACTTGAGATTTATTTGTTTTCCCACTTTTCAATTTCTTCCTTCAAATTCTCTGTGGCCAAACCTGCGACAATCCCATGCCTTGTTTACAAAAATCAAGATCATCAAAGACTAAGTAGGCATTTGGCCATGAAAACCAAAAACAATTTCACTTTATTTGGAACTTTTGAAGTTGGAGTTGAAGTTGTGTTTGATCTTATTTTTGAAAAAAAAAAACAGAATTTGGATGTACTTTATATAAATATGATTTGTACCCCCAATTTCTAAAACCTAGCAAAATTACCCAACTTAAGATTATCTTGCAAGAAAGCAACAGCTATTGGAACATTTGCTCTCTAATAAAGATCTACATATCAAACATCCATACTTAAGAAGCCAATCATCTAGGCTACCATTGACCATGAACTCATAAATCAGGGTCTTACAATCATTGCTCTAAAAGTCAGTACCTGAGCGTGTAGTTACTAACTTGGCAAGACGTCAACAACAACAACAACAACATACCCCGTGAAATCCAAAAAGTGATAAGGTCTGGAGAGGGTAGAGTATATGTAGACCTTACCACTACCTCATGGAGGTAGAGAGGCCGTTTCTAAAAGACCCTCGGCTCAAGTGCAGCAAATTCAGGTACAAAGAAGAGAAAATAAATTGTGAATAAAGTGCAACAACTAACATGAAAACAATGCGAAGTCTACACGAGAGAAACAAGAACAACAATAAAATAATCAAAACACAATAAACATTGGAGTATGATAGACCCTAGTACAACAACAAACACCAAGCAGCCTAGACCCTAGAAAAGCAAGACAACACTCCTACCCGACTGACCTTCTAGCTTACTACGCATCCTCCACGTCGTCCTATCTAAAGTCATGTCCTCAGTAACCTGAAGCTACGCAATGTCATGTCTAATCACCTCTCACCAATGCTTCTTCAGTCTACCCCTACCTTTCCTCGTACCAACTATATCCAACCTCTCGCACCTCCTTCTCACTAGAGCATCTAGGCATGGCTCTTCACATGCCCAAACCATCTCAATCTCGCTTCTCTCATCTTGTCCACCACGGAGATCACTCCCAGCTTTTCTTGAATATCCTCATTCCTAGTCCTATCAAACCTAGTATGCCTACATATCCACCATAACATCCTCATCTCCTCAACATACATCTTCTAAACATGGATTTCTTGACTGGCCAACACTCCGCCCCATACAACAACGCCAGGCTAACGACCACTCTATAAAACTTACCTTTAAGTTTCGGTGGTATCTTTTTATCACACAAAACTTTAAGAGACAAATCTCCACTTCACCTATACCG
This sequence comes from Capsicum annuum, assembly GCF_002878395.1. Taxonomy (NCBI): domain Eukaryota; kingdom Viridiplantae; phylum Streptophyta; class Magnoliopsida; order Solanales; family Solanaceae; genus Capsicum; species Capsicum annuum. The sequence goes on along the minus strand of NC_061115.1, from coordinate 107,112,535 downwards.
TACTAACATGGTATATGACATCATCATCAATGTCCCTACTTCCCTGAACTATAGCCCAAGATACTTAAAACTACCTCTCTTGGGGATAGCCTGTGTCAAGTTGCACTTCCACGCCTACCTCATGCAACCCCTCACTGAATTTGCACTCCAAATATTGTGGTTTAGTCATGCTCAACCTGAACCTTTTAGCTTTCAGAATTCATCTCCACACCTCCAACCTAGCATCAACTCTGCCATGTGTCTCATCAATCTATAAATGGGGTGCTTTTTAAAAATCAAAAGGTTGGCATATATTAAAAAATACAGTAACAACCAAAAGTGAAATGAAAATTGTGAAAATAGGTTTTGAGTTATTTTCTAAATCCCATTTGATATTCTTATGGCCAAACAATATTTTTTGAATAAAGTGACACAATTTTCCAAAATAAAGTGAATAATTTTTCATGGCCAAACGGCTCCTAATATGTGGCAACTTATAATAGTATCAGCCTCATGATAAGAACATTACTTATCCATCCGTCCATCTAAGTCTAAAGGGTCTTTGGTACAAAGACAAGTTATACCAGGATTACCAATGCAGGGATTAGTATTGCAGGGATTGTAGTACTGTAGTACTGGGATTATATTTTATCAAGTGGTTGCTTCATTATATTAAAAATTAGATACATCATGTATTGTGTTTGGATTTAAAACCTTACAAACTCTTTTTTACAATTATATCCTTGAATTTTTATGGGATTATCTACTTCATTTAACTATTCAAGTTTCTCACACTTCACCCGATGCTAGAAAAATTAAAACATGAATAATAATCCTCACTCCGCTTACAACAACATACTCGGTGTATTCCACAAAATGGGGTCTATGGAGGGTAAAATGTACACACTCCATATCGCTACCACTTCGCTTAGTTGATCATTTATTTTATCTTATACTTAAATCGACCTATTTGATCTAGAAAAATTTAAAACAACAAATAATTGCAATATTACACAGAAAAGAACAAAAAAAATGTAACACACACTATGTAAGAACAACATAGACTATTGATGATATAGTTTCAGCTTGTGCAGGGAAGATATAAAATGTAAAATATATTTCTAGTGATTAATACTTTCTGGAAGCAAACATGGTTTGGAAAGTTGAGATCCTTGAATCGTTTGTTGCTCCATGAAATCAATACAACAACAACATACCCAATGTATTCCCACATAATGGGGTCTGGAGAGGGTAGAGTGTACGCAGACCATACCACTACCTCAGGTGAAGTAGAGGGTTGTTTCCGATAGACCCCCCTACTTAGTACCGATAACAGTATAACAAACACAATAACAAACACAAGAGATAAGTGCATATAAACTAGTACGGTATGCAAAATAAACTATCAGTATAACAAACACAAAGGATAAGTGCATATAAACTAGTACGGTATGCAAAATAAACTAACACCACTAGCCACAAAATACTACAACCACAACACCACGAACAAGAAACTCCAGACACAAAAGAACGCTCCCCTACTATTACCGACGCACTCCCACCCCCTAACCCTCTACCTTAATCTGCGTCCTCCACACCTTCCTATCAAGGATCATATCCTCCGTAAGCTGTAACTGCTCCATATAATGCCTAATCACCTCCCTCCAATATTTCTTTGGTCTACCTCTACCCCGCCTAAAACCATCCATAGCAGTGTCTCACACCTCCGAACTGGAGCATCAGAGCCCCTCCCCATCACGTGCCCGAACCAACGTAACTTCACTTCTCGCATCTTGTCCTCCACCGAGGCAACTCCCACCTTCTCCCAAATAATCTCATTTCTCACACTATCTTTCCTGGTATGCCCACACATCCATCGCAACATTCTCATTTCCGCCACTTCCAACTTTTGGATGTGGGAGTTCTTAACTGGCCAACACTCCGCTCCATACAACATAGCCGGCCAGTCTACAAATCCCATCGTGAAATCAATCCCATCGTAGCATTTTGCTTTAAAGTGATAAATTGTTAGATGGTTTAATCTTGTGTGGGTGATGCTGAGCATTGTGAAAGAAACTATATTTAGCTAAGCCTTTAGAAGAAAGAAGAGACGATGCAAGGCATGGGAAGTTGCGCCGCTAGCACTTATATGGATTGAATGTAATGACAAATTCAAAACAAGTTACATGCTCGTGACCCATAACAACTAATAGAGCCAACATTTTAAAACTACTAGTTTTTTTTCACAACTACATACCCAACATTTCTAACTTTACTAGCTTTTATTTGGCATAGATAAATCATTTTACATATTTAAGAGATATTTGATATAGTTGGTGAACACCAACATTATTGCATATGCAAATAGCTACAACATTAGTATTGTCAAAGCACGCTTAAACCCTGAAGCAAGGTGCAAAACATGTTTGAGCATTGCGCCTCACTTTATGGGTGCTTCAGTGTCGTCATCAAATCTCTAAGGCATATTTTTTCTTGCCAATGAGTGTTATCCCAAAGATGTGACACTAAACAATTGATATTTCACTTTATCATATTTTTTTCAATTTCTTTGGCCATATGTTTGTCATTTATGCTTATGATTATTAATTTTGGACTACACATACATATTTGTATTTTTTCTTCATTTGGGCCCCTTTTTAATAAGAGATCACTATATTGCATTTTGCGCTTAAAGCCCCAAAGGACCTTAAGAGTTTTTTTTTTTTTGCTTTTTTAACACTGTACAACATTCACATTGGTTCACCAACATTTTGCATATACATTAAAATGATCCAACTACATGAGAGAAGCATAACTTTATTTTTTATAACAAGAGAAGCATAACTTGACAAGTAACATTGTACAAGAAAGGCGGCTTATATAAAAGCTTTAGCCTACATACAACATAGTAAGTGTTTACTCTCTACAACTAACAAAGTTTGATATTCCTATAAAATTACCTACTCAAATAGAATGAATCTAGACAAACTTTAAACACAACTTCATTGATTTTCTTTATTTTCATCATTCCCTCAATTTCAAGGTGGTTAAATAACTTGAGTTCAGAAAATGTTACCTTCTCAAAAAAAATCGAGTTCAAAATGTTTTGAATTAAGCGAAGTATTATTTTGAATTAAGCTAGCAGGATAAGCAGGTACGATCCTCAATAATATAAGAAAATATTTTGACTTAAGCTAAGTAAGTTGGTTCTTTATCATTAGTTGAAATAGAGCGCTCAGGACAGTACACACGTAGATAGTTCCATTGATATAGTACTGGAGGAATAAAGTTGTTGGATTAGTACTATTTGAATAGAAAAGTCGGGTAGTACCACATGAACCCTTTTTTTTTTTTAAAAGGAAATTAGGATGAAGATCATAGGAGAACAAACTTGTGTTGCCACAAAGGCAAACAATTAGATGAATTCTTCACATCTGCATAAGTATCGGTCCATTAATTACTCCGTACATGTACTAGTGAAATGATATAGATACCTTGTAGAATAGTCAAAGTGTGAGCAAGCAAGCTCAAACACCATAATTATTACAAGAAAAAGAACCACGTGAACAATATATCTCTCAAAAATCAAAACTATCCTGACATTACCCTATGACTAATGCTATCGTGAGACAAATTGATTGCAGCCGTCATGGATCCATAAGACGAGTGAAATGGAGAACATGTGTATTGCCTGCTTGACCAGATATCGCTGGCAATCCACATGCCCTAAAACTACCGTAGATCCATAGGCTGGACAATATAAGGAAATAAATATGTTCATCTTGACCGGAGCACTTGCAATCCACGGCGAAATTACGAGGTTATCATGTAGCACTAAGTAGGCAACAACTACGTGCATACTGGGAGCTAACTGGACAAATATTTACTATTGAAACATGATAAATGTTGCCAAAAATTTCCAAAAAAATAAAGAGACAAGACCACTAAAACTATTAGAAGAACAAGAAATGTTGACAGGACCGAAGAAAGGAGAAGACTTCTTATTGAATTGACCTATAGCAATGTAAAAGATGGGCAGATTACATCAGAGTTTTAAGCCACCTTAAACATGACAAATGAATATTCTTTAGACCTAAGCAAGAAGTCATTGGAATATACTACCATGTCTAGTAGAAAATTTTGAATTATTCACTACCACCACCTGGATTTGCTGCATTTAAGCCGAGGGTCTTTAGGAAAGAGTGTCTCTACCTCCACGTGGTAGTGGTAAGGTCTGCGTACACTCCATCCTCCCCAAACCTCACTTGTGGGATTTCACTGAGTATGTAGTTGTATTCTCTAATATACACTTCACTCAAATATGATGAATTTTTAACATATAATGAATTTCCACAACTTCAAGAGAGCAAAAACAAAAGCAACCGCCTAAGGCCCCCTAATTTGAGGGGCCTCATTTTCTTTTAACAATAATAGATTATAGGCTTTTATTAAAAAATTAGTATTATATTATTTGTAGAAAAAAATAAACTTCTTATGCAAGAGTAAAGAATTTTGATGTATTTAAAACATATCTCAAAAAAGATTAAATGCATTAGTTATATTAACAAAAAAAATTATTAGAAGAAATCGACTATGATATTTACAATTTTGCCACTTAGAATTTAAAATATAGATTTTATAAAAAAAAATTATGAAAATTTAAGGCTCTCATTTGATTTAATTTTCGCCGTAGGCATCTGCTTGAGCCGGCCCTGCCTAAACGGACTAAAATCAATAAAATGTGATATTCCTTCTCGTCTACATCGGGCTTTGACCCAACAGAGATTAAAATATATATATATATATATATATATGCGATCTTTCAACCAAAAAGAAGGAAGAAAAAGGGAGTACGTGGAAAATACCCGATTCCAGGCGGAGCCAAGGTGGGTTTGAGCATTATTGGCTTGATTGTTAAGGTCTTCAGATGTGAGCTTCTTTGGAAGAGGTAAAGGTGCAGCATCTTGCGTCGCTTCTCTCACCCAATACGTATAAGACGGCGCCGTCGCCTCATTCTGTTTCTCTGCTGCTGTTGCTGTTGCTGTTGCTGCACCTCCCTCCATTCCTTCCTTCACAAAAATACGAAAGATCGAATTATTATGAGGACAATCGGTCAAAGGTAGTAAAGATGTGAAGGATTTTAAATAGTGATACGTTTAATAAGTGGGATCTGTGTTTGCTGATTGGGAAGGTTCTAGGAAGATGAAGAAATGATATGATTTGGGTTTCGTTGGGTATGCAGACAATAGCGGCGGCGCTTACCCAGCTTTCAACTTCCAAAATTAACCGACCCTAGCTTCCAAACTTGAGCACTGGGCATAAATGGTCCTTTATCTATGGAGTACACCTAAAATAGTCCCTTAAATATATATTTAACGATTTTAGTCTCTAAACTATTCAAAAATTTATCAAATTTAGTCTGTGTATTCTTATACAAACCACTGTCGTTCATACTAATGGGAATTCATACCTCCGTTAGGTTCCCTCTCCCACTAATTTTTCCCCCAATTTTATCAATTCCCGCTCTTTAACTTTCTATATTGCTACTTTCTTCTCCCTCGTCATTATCATTTGACGCCAATATTGAAAGCTTAGAATCATGACTTTACGAGCAGAAGGCAATACAACTCCTTTTTATGGTGAGGTTTTAAAATTCAGATCTTTATTTTTCTCAAGCTTTGCTGTAAAAAAGTTGATAATCAATTTGTTAAAAAGTTGATAATCAATTCTTCTTATTTTTTCTTTGTTCCATAGATTCTATACACTATGCCTTAAAAATCAGCATCAAAGTAATCCATGGTGGTATTATGAAGCACCAGCCTAGAAGATGTTATTTTGGGGGTTGTGTTCAGCTCATTGGTCATGATGTTTCAGAAATAAAGTTATCACAATTCAAGATTATGGCCGAGATATATGGATATAGTAATGATTCAATCGTATTTTGGCACAAGTATGGTAGACTGGGTGAAAAGATTAGGCTTATTTCAACTAATTTGGAAGCTAATTTAGTATCCAAAAACATTCCTGGAGATAGAGTAATTGAAGATTTCTTTGAGCATTTAGACTCTTATATTGAAATGAATGTTGGAAAAACCTTCGATAAGGAACAAAATAGGAATAGTTCAAGTGACAATCAACAATCCGCTAGAGGTACCAACAAAGGGGGAAGGGCTGAATATTCTTCAAGTGGTGAGGAATTTGAAGACTCGGATAATGATTTCTCATATGAACGTGATACATTAGGAAGCAGTGAAAATTGGGTGCATGTATATGAAGTTAACAAAGAAGAGCGGAAAAAGATGGCTCATGAAGAAGGAGATTCTGATTGTGTTAATTCTGAAGCTTTCGTGATACAAGCATAAAGAACAAAAGGTTTACAAGATCTTGTAGAAGGTTCAATCTTCGGATTGTCAAAAGATCAAGTGTCGAATTTGCAAGTGCTTGAAGACCTTTTGGAACCATTACAAAGCCTTGTCCAAATTGAAGAGAGAATGAGGGATTTCAAAATCACATAGGCACCTCAACTAAGGGCATTGTGGTCTTTTAAGACCTCCCTTTTACACTCCAAAAGAGCACCCTTCATTAAGGGCATTTTAGTCATTGTTATATAATAGTATAAATAGACCTTTTAGCTTCCATTTTCATTAGCTTGGATGAATATTGAAAGATGACTCTTTAGAGTGTAGTTCTTTGTCTTAGTTTAGTGTAGAATCCGAAATCAGGGTTAATGTTAAGTGATGAATTTCACTTGTGTTGACAAATTGGCAAAAAAGGTGCAATTGAGGGAGGGTGAATTCCTTTGGTTCACCTAAGAGTGATGTTTGATCTTACATTGGTGAGGTGTGTTTGAAGGTTTGATACATCTTCCTGTGTTAATCATTGGTGGAAGTGAGGGTCTCTCTGTCTATCTTTACATTTATGCAATCTTCTTCTTCATCCCTTTTCTATGTGTGGTTTTCTTTGTCTTGTGGTTGCTGATTTTTGTTTATTGAGTCCTTAATTTTCAGTTTTTAGGTTTAGATTTTGTATCATTTTGTATCAAGAGCCATGTATTAGAGTTGTTCCCACAACTCTAAGTCTTGGATCTAAGAAAATATCACAAAAAAAGAGTCTAGAGTCACGAAAATCAAAAAAAGAATATAGGTGTTTTACGTTTTTGTACTTGGACAGCATTTTAAATCTTAGATCTACATGTTTTCATGTTGTTTTGTTTGTTTCTAGTGCTAGATTCTTGTTCCCTAGCACCTAAGAAGACTAGATCTAAGTTTGGAACAAGATTTGGCTGTTTTTTAGCTAGATCCACCATTGTTGAGGTGTGTTTGAAACTTTTTGAGGTGAGATCTCATAGTGGATACATTGTTTGTGGTGTTTTGTGGCTGATTTTATGTTGGTTATGCTTGTCTTGGCAAAAGGAACCTAGATCTAAAAGAAAATTTGAATTTAGGGTTCATTTGCATGTTGGTCAAACTTGGTTAACACTTGAATATTCATCTTGTTCATCCATGATCTTCATATCTTAGTGAAGAAGAATATTCAAAGTGTTTGTTTGATCCAAAAGGAGGGAGAAAAGAAAGTGTGCTTGTTGTTTGTACAAGAATATTCCCTAGCATATTCTAAGTCTTCCAAAAAGGAAGAGGGGATAAAGGGACAAGCACGTATAATTGAAAGTACACTTGAGGGGACCAATCCATTTTGAATTTATTTGAAGCTCTAAAAAGGCTTCAAAACCTTCATTTTTTCCACTAAAATCGAAATTCTTCTTCCCTAAAGGAATGTTTGGCCAAAACAAGAGATTTGGGATTTGAAATTTTTGAAAAGTGACCTCCAACCACAAGCTGCCACGTCATCACTTTTATGAACACCAAATTGGGTTCTAAATTAGATTTCCTAGCTTCTAATTGTTTTTCTAGTTTCAATTTTGTTTATTCTATCACTGATTAGCAAACTAGTAAGTACCTACTAGGTTGATAATTAGTTTAGAGTCCGTTTGTTTCATGTCTATGATTTTTGTGTCCTTTTTTTGTTTGTAAGTCATCGTAGTTTGTTGGTTCAAGTCTATGCATCATTTTATTTGAGTCTTATCAAACAAAAATCGATTCCGGACCAAGGCATATTCACCACTTAATTCACTTACCAAGTATTGTCAAGTATTCAACACTTGTAAGATCAAGTGTGAGGTGAGATCCAAGTGTGAGTGTGTGAGGTTATTTGAACTAACTTATTTGTTATTTTGTAGGCGTTTTCTCTTAGGTACCTTGACAATGGAAGGAACAACATCATCAACTCCTAATAGTTATAGTATTTATGCTACCCCAGATTCTTTTGAAAATTTCCATCGGCACCTTGAAAGTCTACGCAAATTGATGATTGAAGCATGCCATCTAAGCCGAATCACCACTAACCAAGATACTAGCAGTTTGCCTAGTATCAATTCTCCTTATGTGCAGGTTCAAGATAATATACTTCCCCCAGAGGATTCAAGGAGAGTTCCTCAAGAACAGATGGTTAATGGTCAAATGAAGCTCCTAGCTAAGAATTCCAACTTTGGGGAAAGTGACAAAGAGGTGATGCAAGAAAGAATTCTTGACAAACTCCCTTGTAATGAGAGCTTCCCAAAGGAACAAATGGGTTGTCATGATCCAAACCTAGGTGAAGGTCATACCTCATGTGAGCTAAAAGGTAACAATGTTATCTCCTACACTCTTATAAACTTAGAATGTCGTGATGTGGCTAGTAGTAGCCAAATAGATGTAGTTGATGGTTTGCTTGGAGTAGAATCACATGAGTCTTCCCTTTGTAATACTCTTGGTATTGCTAGATTGCATGAAGACTGATACGCCCAAATCACAACCTTCTTATGAAAGTGTAAGCGATCGCTGTCAAATATAGAACCCAACTGGGTTGGGTGTCGAATCCCACAGGGAATACTGTGTTTACTAACTATTGTGGATGTTATTAGACTGTTGATCGAAGATTCCTGAAGAAAAAAGAGGTTTTTGATTTATCAATTGTATAAAAATGCTTGTCACATAAAATAATCCACTTGTTGATTGTATTCAAAAAATAGTAATTCAGTAAGAGTAGCCATACTAGGGTTATGGTTACCAAGATAGTTAAATATCTAGGGTTGTGAACTGTTTTGAATTCCCTATAAACAATTCTAATTACAAGAGTAATTGAATTCTATGGTTTACCCATTAGTTTCTCAACTTAAATGAGTAATTTTATCCCTTAATTCTTTCAAACATAAGGAACATATTATTTATTCAACTATATTCTCACATGGGTTGATCCGGTGAAGGCATCTACCATCTATCCAAAGGTTAAAGTCTTTAGATTTGTGTAAACCCTTTCTTTTCCCAACAGGCATTTTTCCATTCGAACAAGTGATGTTCTTGGGCTCACTTTTCAAGTTTGCAACCAAGAAAAGTCATTAAAGTGAAGAAGGGTTTATACAATATCAATTAATCATGGGAATCTACTAGATTCACAACCTAATTCAGCTTTTCACATCAAGGCTCCCATAACCCTAGTTATGGGAGCTTAGCCACACATCTTCATAATAGAAAGAGAAGAAATCATTGTACTATTCATAAATTAATTCAAGATTTACTTATAAAGGTTACAAGAATTTGTTCTTGAATCTTCAATAGAGATGGAATGATTAGATCCATAAGATTTGCTTAATTCCCCAAAAACTAGGATACAAAGAGTTTCTAGATATGGAGACTATGATAAAAAAATGAAAAAACAAAAGATAGATCCCATAATAAAACCTAAAACTGGTATTTATACGTTCCCAGGTAAAAAGAATCTAAAATTTGAATTCAGAAAACCGCGTCCAAACTGACGGCCAAATTGGTGGTCTGTCGAGGGGTTGACGGTCCGTCATTTGGTCCATCGCTATTGATCCTGGATAGTCACATTCTGGATAAGGCTAACGACCAATGTGGTAGTCCATCAAAAGACTGATGGTCCACCATTTGGTTCGTCGCTGAGTCTTTCAGGAGGCAATTTTCTGAATAAGACAGACGGCCAAGCTAGTGGTCCTTCGCAGATCTGACGGTCTACCATTTGGTTCGTCGCTGAGTCTCTCAGGAGGCAATGTTCTAGATAAGACTGATGGCCAAGCTGGTGGTCCGTCGCAGATCTGAAGGTCCACCATTTGGTCCGTCGCTGAGTCTTTCAGGAGGCAATATTCTGGATAAGACTGACGACTAAACTGGTGGTCCGTCGTAGATCTAACGGTCTACCATTTGGTCCAACGCTGAGTCTTTCAAGAGGAAATATTCTGGATAAGACTGAAGGCCAAGCTGGTGGTCCGTCACAGATCTAACGGTCCACCATTTGGTCCGTTGCTGAGTCTTTTAGGGGGCAATGTTCTTGATAAGACTGATGGCCAAGCTGGTGGTCCGTCGTAGATCTGACGGTCCACCATTTGGTCCGTCGCTGAGAGTTCTGAAACCTTGGGTTCTGCTTAAGACTTGATGGTAAGGTTGATGGTCCGTCGAAGGTGTGACGGTCCACCATTTCAACTGTCAGAAGCACTTTTCTGCCACTTTCCAGAGTCTTTTCCTTCAGCTAACTCCTTGCCCTGAAACACTAAAAACCCGCGTCAAATGCAACCTTGGTTGCTTGAAAATATCTAATTTTCCCAAGAAAAGATGCAAAATATTCCGTCGAAAGCTGGAACATCAACACCCTCAACTTAAGATCATTGCTTGTCCTCAAGCAACTCAGCACCTAATTGTGAACATGAACAATATCATGACAAGCAACTAACTAACGAATCATTTTATCGCAATCATTCACTCACATGAATTTAACACATCAAGCTCTACACCCAACATTGATTATAATTCAGCACACATGGATATACCCCACAGAGAAAAGTAAACCGAAGTAAAACTCCAGTTGTTCTCACAACAAAGAAGTCCATCACTCATTATATTAGTGGACACAATCTAAGCTCTCAACTCACAAAGAAGTTACAAGCATAGTCCAAGTGCCCATAGGCTTGCCGTTGCCATATGACTCACCCTCACAGTTGATTCGCTAAGATCAAACAGGTCTTTTCTAGGCTTGCAATGAGGCTTCAGGCTAGGTGAGGATATGCTTTTGGGTAAAGTGACTCATTAAGACTAACTCTCCTTGCTCTAGCATCTTTGAAACCCCAATCGGCCATTTTAAACAGCTTGTTTTCACTCTCTATTATTTTTATTTTTTTAAAGGGATCAGCCACCCTCAACTTATGCTGATGTACCCAACTAAGGTGCACAATAACTTTTATAGATCAGGGCCAAATGCCTTTAACTAAGTTCTAAACCAACTTTACACCGGGTACTTTTATTTTGACAATAACCACCCTCAATTTAGGTGTTTTGACTAAATTAAGGTGCACAATACCCAATATTTGGTCAGGTCCAGAGTTGAACTTGAATGCTAAAGTCTTACGGAGAGTTAAGTAAAATTATTAGTCAAGAAGAAAACTACTAAAAGCTTTAAACAGGTTCAAGTGAGGGAGAAACCATTTTGGTGGGGTTAATTATTTAGGCTTAGCAGACTGAAGGTACAAGGAGGCCTGCCATCCTATCCTAGTGAATCAGCTAAAAGATATTATCAATAACTCAAGCAAGTTTTAGGCATTAGACTATGCAAGAACTGAAGATAAATCCTCACACCCATAGGCAACTAAGTTAAACTTCTTCTGCTACCCTTAGAATCTTCATCACATGATTCATGCACCTCTTACAAATTAATGCCAAATGCAATTTAGTGAAGGTTATGTACACACGCTTGCATGAATAAATTAAATAATTACACACACATACTCATAGTCTAATTCCAACATCATTCATTATTCATATCTACAAAGGTACTGAAACTGAGCATTTTATAAATAACATTAAACACAAATATTTACATCACAAGCGTAAGAAATCTGACATGCAGAACTAAAATAACTAAAACACCCTAGACATGCCGCTTCTACTAGATAATGCATGATAGGGTTCAAAATATCGGCAACCCAACCCAACCATAAGACAAGTACACCCACCCCAACATGAAATCATATGCATTATCCTCAAAGCATTCAAAGTATGGTACAAAGGATTGAGTATACTTGTTTTGCCTCTTATTAATTCTGAGGCATCTGTCAAGTGTGGCGAGATGTCTGCATCCTTGACTGGTGCAATGTTGACCCCTATGGTGGTAGGGGCACTCACAACCTCACCCTTCACAATCGGAGGGGTCATCTCCTTAACTAAACCTGTACTTTGCCCCCTTGCAGGGGCGGGGCTAGTAGATACTCCTACTTCTTCTTCTTCTGCTCTCTTTTGCCTTTCTACTTCATCTTTCAATGACTTTTTTTTAGCCTTCTTAATAGCATGCTGTTCTTATTCCTCCGGTGACATTGCTTCTCTCTTCCTCTTCTTTTTTTCTTTCTTTACAGCTTTTTCATCCCTTTGCTGCTTTCCTTTGCCTTCACGAGTCTTCCCATCAGATCCACAATGCCTTCATCATCATCACTTACCGCTAAAACTGGATCAAACACAGGCTGTTGTGACTGCTTTCCCTTTAACTCTGCTATGCCAGCCTTTGTTTGCTCGAATTCTGCCATGAGCTTGGCAAGATTAGGAAGAGACAATGAATCTAGTCTTTTATTGATGCGGTCTTCCATGTTATCCATCCTAACTTGGATAGTTTGAAATGGCTTGACTTCTTCAGCTACAATTTCGTCAACAAATGGCATGAAGTCTCCAGCCCACTTTTTTAGTCGTCTCTGAAATCTCTTTTAAGCCTTCACCACTTTAGCAAAGTTTTCTGGATTGAACCTGTACTCAGCAAAATCTGCTCCACCTATAAACTGTGTAGAACCTAACCCTGCAGATGTACCTTGGGGCATATAATCAGGTGGTACATACGTGGTGATGGGTAAAGGCATACCTTGGGGCATTTCTGTAGCATCGGGAGCTGGTGCAGACTAAGGCTGATAAGCTGGAGACTTAGTGACACGCATCTCAAACTTCGATTCATCTTTCGGCTTCTCAATGTGCTATTTATGTGTAGCCTGTATTTCATTGTCAACTCCACGAATCAGTGGCACACCGGCTTGCTTGTATAACTCAGTGATTAAACATGGGAAAGACACTGAACTGGTTATTTTATATGACCTCATGAACAACTCATCTATAATTAACTGGATGAAATTAATCGGCAACCCTGAAACCAAGCTAGCTACCAACGCAGCTCTGTAATGATCCAAGTTCCTGTCCCTTTTTGTCGGCATTAACCTCAAACGAACAATAGCTCACCAAAACTTAGCCTTGAAGCTAAGGGTTGATTTTGTAATGCGCTCACATGAGTTAGTCAACCAGGAAGGGTTACTGTCATCAGTCAACAATGAAGCCACCCAAGGTCTCCGAGTGGATACACTTCTCATTCTATACTCAAAATTAAGGATAGTAGGTGGAGCCTGGTATCTTGGACCAAACAACATTTTGTTGATTGGTCAGCCTGAGATATCAACAGTGACCCCTTGGACCAATACAGACTCTCTGTTTGGTCTGTTTGGGATTGGCATCCCCTTCGGGTAGTCCTTTTTTACCAGACGAAGATAATTGGGAAATAATTCTCTTACCCAGTTCGGTTGATATGCTCCTGGTGGCCTGCTCATCCATACTAGTCTATACTCGTTGAATCGACGTTCCAACTTAGGATATTCATGTAGCTCTGTCATTATGATATGATCGATCTTTTTATATGAATGACCTTCTGATCCCTCTTGCTGTGGGTGTCAACCTGTCATAGAATTCTTTTAGCACTCCTTTTATCTGCCACCTAAGTGCATCTCGAATTTGGGGATCCTTCCGCCTGATAACATTAGCATCATCTGGTTCAGCTTCCACATCTGGAACTTTCGTTTGTTCTCTAAAGTTAGTAGCTTCAATTTCACCCTTTACAGGCAATGATTGAGTTTTAGCAACCGTTGCTTCATTGGGGTTTGAACTGGTACTGCTAGTGCTACTTCTACTCTCCTCCTCAGACTGGGAGAATACTGAATCTTCTATTCTATGTTGTCTGGTGTTGTAGGCAGGTGTAGATATATTTCTACCCCTTTGAGACCTTCTGCCAATAATTTGTGGAAGTTTGGGAGCCATAACGCCTGAAAAAAAGTAAGAAATCAGTCAAAACTAAAAAATAGTCAAATCATTGCATTTTGTGTCTTGACGATCAAAGTACTGGTTCACCAGTGATGGGATGGTCCACCATTTTAGCCGTTGAGCCTTAACTAGTGTGTAGAAAATTTCAGAGCCCTGCGATGGTCAATTTGGTGGTCCGTCACAATTTGGTAGTCCGTCACAAAGTTGACGGTCCACTAGCTTGTCCGTCGTGGTTTATCCAGTAAGTGCCATTTTGATGAGTCCTTCGACGGTCAATTTGGTGGTCCGTCATAAAGTTGATAGTACCAATTTGGCCATCGCACCTCCGTCTTCAGCTATAGCTTTTGATTCGACCTTATGTCGAGCAACTCATATGCCAGATCAATTTTTAGCTATAGCAATAATATAAAATTCACATTTGAAGCAGTATTCTTCTCATTTTAAGCAATTTAATTTTTTCAGACTTCACCCAATAGGATACATTAAAGTTTTAACTCAAAATATCCATACTCAACACAAAAGAAGCACTCCAGGAGAACAAATCATGCTTTTACCTTTCTTATAGAGAACAAAAAAGAAGGTTATGCGCATACCTTGGTTTTGCAGTAATCTACTTGCTTGGAACTTCAGGAGCAAAAATTAACTTATAACTTTAACACTTCTTTCACTCTTTGTTTGTGATGAAGAGAGGGAGAGATTGATCTTGATTAAATAGGGGAAGTTGAAGGAGATGGGGAGTCTTAGATGGAAGAACTCTCTTCAGATTCTTTGAATCCTAAGGTAGTGGAGCAGTCAAGGGACGCGCAACGGTTATAATGAATGGAACTACTCAATTTTATCCTTAACACTCGATTGGGTCAAATACAGATCACTTAAGAATAATACAAATTTAACCCGACCCAATTTGGAATTAGGGTTAAAACGATGACGATACTGATGGTCCGTCATATGTACGACGGACCACCACCCCGGTCATCGCTCCTTACCAACATTTTGGTAATTCTGCTTCATTGTGACGGTCAGTGGGATAGACCACCAAGATTTTGACGGTTCGCCAATTTGACTGCCATACCTTTCCAGAACGTTGGTCACCCATCTTGAGTTTGACGATTATTTAATGACCCACCAAGATTGTGACGTCCCATCACTTTTACCGTCAAATCAATCCAGTGAACGAACTTTCTTGCCTTTTTTCGATGGTTGAAATGGTGGTCCGTCAGATGACTGGTGATCCGCCAAATCAGTCGTCAATTTTGTTCCAGTAGCTCAAATTTGTGTCCTATCTTCAACTGTATCCCTCCTTCCTTTTTTTACTATATTTTTGGTCCTTCACACTCTACAAACACATAAAAAATGTACAAACACATAATATGAACTCTAACTATAGTTATAATAACAATTTGTGGGTTGCCTCCTACTAGTGCTTAATTTATCATCGCGGCACGACTCAGATATCTTGATTACTCAGGCTTCATCTAGATAGAAGGTATCAATACTTTTTATTGAGTTTTTTGGACCTATATAAAGTTTGATTCATTGCCCGTTAACTTTGAAGACACTTTCGTCTTCATTTTCAAGTTCAACTACTCCAGATGAGTAGACTTGACTGACTTTAAACGGTCCTGACCACTTGGACTTGAGTTTACCTGGAAATAATTTGAGTCTGGAGTTGAATAGAAGCACCAAATTTCCTTTCCAAAAATCTCTACTTTTAATTCTTTGATCATGGTACTTCTTCATCTTCTCTTTGTAAAGATCTTCCCTTTTATAAGCCCCGAGACATAATTCATCCATCTCATTTAGTTGCCCCAATCTTAGCTCTGCTGCCTCCTTCCAATTCAGATTTAACCTTTTGAGAGCCCACAAAGCCTTATATTTCAGCTCGATCAATAAATGACATACTTTTTCGTAGACTAACTGATACGGTGACATACCAATTAGTGTTTAAAAGTAGTCTGATACGCCTACAAAGAATTATCTAGATTTCAAGACTAATCTTGCCTATTAACGTTCACTGTTTTGGCTAGGATAGCTTTAATCTCCGGATTCAACACCTCCACTTGCCCACTAGTTTGTGGGTGGTATGGAGTTGTTACTCTATGTTGTTTCATCCTATATTTCACCAAAGTAGCCCAGAACACTTTCTTGCAGAAATGAGATCCTCCGTCGCTTATAATAGTAAGTGGTACTCCAAAGCGAGAGAAGATATTCTTCTTTAGAAATGCCACAACTCTCCTTCATTCGTTATCAAACAAGGCAACGGCTTCAACCCATTTCGACGCATAATCCACAACAACTAAAATGTACTTTATTCCACACAAGCTTACAAAAGGTCCTATGAAATCGATGCCCCAGAAGTCAAATAATTCTACTTCAAGCATGAGATGCCTCTTGGAGATCGGCCCCTGCCTCTGACATTGTTCACACTTTATCACAAACTCATGAGCATCCTTGAATAACGTTGGCCAATAGTAGCCACTCTGCAATACTTTTCTAGCCATTCGGTCACCTGCATGGTGACCTCTAACTGGGGAAGCATGACATGCTTCCAATATGAAAAATATATCCACTTCTGGCACACATCTCCTTATAATATTGTCAGCACATTGCCGAAAAAGATACGGCTCATCCCAGAAATAGTGTGTTACATCATGAAGGAATTTCTTTCTTTGATGGAAAGAAGGATTCTTTGGAATGACCTTGCTCACCACATAGTTTTCAAAATCAGCACACCAAGGCACTTTCTCCATAGCAGCAGCTAAGATCTCCTTATCAGGAAATGTATCATTTATCTCAACTTCCTCACCAACTACTTAATTCCCCAAAATACTAGGCTACAAAGAGTTTCTAAATATGGAGACTATGATAAAAAATGAAAAATGAAAGATAGATCCCATAATAAAACTTAAAACTAGTATTTATACATTCCTAGGTAAAAAGAATCTAAAATGTGAATTCAGAAAACCGCATCCAAACTGACGGCCAAATTGGTGGTCCGTCGAGGGGTTGACGGTCCACCATTTAGTCCGCCGCTGCTGATCCTGGATAGTCACATTCTGGATAAGGATGGCGTTCAATCTGGTGGTCTGTCAAAAGACTGACAGTCCACTATTTAGTCCGTCGCTGAGTCTTTCAGAGGTAATTTTTTGGATAAGCCAGACAACCAAGCTGGTGGTCCATCGCAGATCTGGCGGTCCACCATTTGGTCCATCACTGAGTCTCTCCGAAGTCAATATTCTGGATAATACTGATGGCCAAGATGGTGTTCCATCGCAGATCTGACGGTCTACCATTTGGTCCATCGCTGAGTCTTTTAGGAGGCAATGTTCTGGATAAGACTGACGACTAAGTTGGTGGTCTATCGCAGATCTGACGGTCCACCATTTGGTCTGTCGCTGAGTATTTCAGTTGGTAATGTTTTGGATAAGACTGATGGCCAAGCTGGTGGTCCATCGCAGATCTGACGGTCCACTATTTGGTCCGTTGAAGGTGTAACGGTCCACCAGTTTAACCATCAAAAGCATTTTTCTACCACTTTCCAAAGTCTTTTCCTTTAGCTAACTCCTTGCCCTGAAACACTAAAAATCCACATCAAATGCAATCTTGGTTGCTTGAAAACATCCAATTTTCCCAAGAAAAGATGTAAAATATTCCATTAAAAGCCGGAACATCAAAGACCAAATTCTTGTTGTAAGTTTGCAAGCACTAGTTGATCCTAAAGATGACAAAATTGATTTTTTTCGTAAGAACAGTTTGTGTCCATCTAGTGTTAGCACTTATAACTTGAATAAGGTTCCATTACAAAGTGATAAGAGTATTCACACACTAGTTGTCCTTTGTGAAAGCCAAGGTGAGTCTACGTTGGAATGTGAGTTGCCTACAACTAGTGAGGATGTGAATGATGATCAACCTACTTACGAATTTAGTCCACTACTTGAGCATCTGTTGGTGCATTAATGATGTTGAGAATGTTATATGATGAAAGCCATATTGATAGATTTGCTCAAAAAACCCAAGAAAAGGCACAATCGGGTGAAGGTGACCTTGAATTGCTTGAATATTTAGGAAACCTGAATTGTGATTATTCTTGTAAATATGTTTTTGTGTGTGATCCATTTGCTGTTCATTGTGATTTATATCTATGTAGGGATTACTCTCTTAAAATAGAAAGTGGTGAATGCTTACAAATTCCATCTATTTCTTTGTGTGTTTCCTATGTTGAGCATCTAAGTGGTGATGAACTTGGAACTAGTGAGTACTTACATAAGAGCACCATAGTTGAAGTTGATTTGTGTGACACCTTTCTCTACTCTGTATTTTCCTTTGATGAGGTGTATACTATTGTAAAGTGTATGTCTTTTAGATTGGACAGGGAAAAGAGTGTTGTCTAGATTCATGTCTAAGGCCACTCTTTCCATTTGACCCCGGTGCTAAATATAGATATGAGGATGTTGGCACACCCAACTTATTGCTTGGTCTACCTAAAAAGCAAAGTATTATCCTTGAAAACCCTAGGGAAAATGTGTCATTATCGTTTTGGGATAATGCTTCTAAATATGCATCCTTACTTTGCACACTTGTGCTTGAATTGAGTAAATCCTAACTTATGGATGCCAAGTTGATGTTTTACTTGAGGGGAAGAAGTCATATGTGCTTAGTTGATTTAATTCCATCCTTGCGTGCTTTTTGTGCTATATCTTTTAGACCAAGTGACCCTCTTGTAGATGATAGCACCTTGGGTGATGTCTTCACACACGATTCCTTCCAATACTACTTCTTTGCCTATGATGATAACCATATTAATTTTAAATTGGTATTATGTAGAGGTAGTAAGTTTGGTTACTGGTTTCCTTGCTTGAATAATGATAATTATGAGTTTGGTAGCCTAGTGAAAGTAGTGGGTCACCTCGGATTAGCCCCTTGTCTTCTACTCCCATTTGACCCCGGAATACTTTTGAGTTGTGGAAGGTGTAGTTTCGGTTCATACTCAATTCTTTTTGATGTTTATGCCATCCACTTCTTTATACCCTTTTATGCAACGCTTTGCATGTCAAATTTTAAAGATATGTAGATGTATGTCAAGTGTAAGCAACCATGGGTTGATGATATGAGTGTGGTACTAATACTAACCCTCCTATCAAGAGGATTGTGTGCTTGTTTTTCTTCTTTGGTTTTGTAAGATCTGAATTTGAGGACAAATTCCTTTCAAGATGGAGAGGATGATACAAGTATATAGAACACAAGGTTTACAAGGTCTTGGAGAAGGTTTAATCTTTGGATTGTCAAAGGATCAAGTCTCGAATTTTCAAGTTCTTGAAGACCTTTTGGAACCATTACAAAACCTTGTTCAAATTGAAGAGAGAAAAAGGGATTTCTACATTAGATAAGCGCCTCAACTAAGGGCATTATGGTCTTTTAAGACTTCCCTTTTACACTCTAAAAGAGCACCCTTCATTAAGGGCATTTTATTCATTGTTATGTAATAGTATAAATAGACCTTTTAGCTTTCATTTTCATTAGCTTGGATAAATATTGAAAGATTACTCTTTAGAGTGTAGTTCTTAGTCTTAGTTTAGTGTAGAATCTAAAATTAGGGTTAATACTAAGTGATGGATTTCACTTGTGTTGACAAATTGGCAAGAAAGGTGTAATTGAGGGAGTGTGAATTCCTTTGGTTCACCTAAGAGTGATGTTTGATCTTACATTGGTGAGGTGTGTTTGAAGGTTTGATACACTTTCTTGTGCTAATCATTGGTGGAAGTGAGGGTCTCTCTATCTATCTTTACATTTAAGCAATCTTCTTCTTCATCCCCTTTCTATGTGTGGTTTTCTTTGTCTTGTGGTTGCTGATTTTTATTCGTTGAGTCCTTAATTTTTCATTTTTAGGTGTAGATCTTGTATCATTTTGAGAGCATGGAAAGCAATTCTAATTTAGACAACATAAATTAAGGACTACGTCCAACCTTGGCACTTGAATTGGTATATAAAAGTAAAAAAGAGTTCACTGTGACAACTCATGAAGTCAATCAAGGAAGGTATATTAAATGACACAAGAATGATAAAGAAAGGATGTGAGCAGTTTGTGCGAAATATCCCGCTTATGACTAGGAGATTATGGCTTTTAAGATGTACAGAAATAGTGTTTTTCAAATAAAGACATATAACCCCATCCTCAAGTGCAAAAATTAGAATCATATTAATAAAACCATCATATCTTCGTTCATTGCTAAAAGATTTCTTGATGCCATAAAATCAAATAGGGATTGGAAGATCTCTAATTTTATAGATCATGTTAGTATTCAGTTAAGAGCACATGTGATATTATCTAAATATAGAAGGGCAAAGGAGAAGGCAATTACAATGATTGATAGAGATATCTCTGATCAATTCAACTTATTATGGAATTATTGTAACGAAATCGCAAGGACAAATCCAAATACTGTCATTTACATGAAGTTGGTTGAAAATGACAATCCCAGTAAGCCTAAAAGATTTAAGAGATTCTATAGTTGCTTTAGTTCTTGCAAAGAAGGGTTCAAGAGTGGTTGCAGAAGGATAGTAAGAGTGGATGGTTGCTGGCTCAAACGTCCAATGTATGGGACTCAATTGTTAACTGCCATTGGGCTTAATCCTAATAATAATATCTATCTGATAACATATGTAATGGTTGAGAAAGAAAATTGCGAGTCATGGGCATGGGTTTTGAATCATCTAAAGCTTGACTTGGAGATCGATGATAAAGCTCAATGGACCTTTATGTCAAATAAGCAAAAAGGTTTAATAGAAACATTTAATGAGGTATTGTCATTTGTTGCTCATAGATTTTGTGTGAGACACTTGCATAGTAATTTTAAGCAGGTAGGATTTGGTGGCAGTACACTGAGAGATGGACTTTGGAAAGCTGCTAGCGCAACAACAATAAAGTGGTTTAATGAACGCATGATTAAAGTATTTTATTTAGATCCCGGAGCTGCTATTTGATTGAGAGATAAGTCACCTAGTGAATGTTACTTCTTTGAAAATATAAAACATGATACCCTACTGAATAACATGTGTGAATGTTTTAATAGCATGATATTGGATACGAGGGATAAACCTATTATCACTCTTCTTGAGAAAATTCGATATATGCTCATGAAAAGAATGCAAGCAAATAGAGATAAATCTATAAAGTGGAGTTCTGATGATATTTGTCCCAGGATTAAGGATGTTTTGCACAAAAGACAAGCTACCGCTGCTGAATATATTCCTAGAAAGTCAAATGAGTGGAATTATGAGCTTATAGGAGCTAGCATAACTGACATTTGGGTTGTATATTTGCTAAAACAAAAATTGTAGTTGTAGGAAATGGGATTTGACAGGAATACCTTGTAAGCATGCCATAGCAGCCATTTGGGCTAAAGATGGTGAAATTAATTCTTGTATTGATGATTTTTATAAGGTGGAGACATACAAAAGAATCTATGAATTTGCTATTCTTCCTATGAATGGGAAGAATATGTGGTCGCAATATGATAATATTCCTCCTTGCCTCTGTGAATAGTAAGACAAAGTACTAAAGAAAAAAATACAGATAAAAGAAAAAAGAATCAGATAAAGTAGACGCAAGCAGGACAAAAATGAAGAGGAGGCAGAGAAATTTAGGATGCAGTACATGCCATAAGCTTGGACATAACACAAGAAGTTGTAAGTACAACTTATTGCAGACAGGTTCTCAAAGTGTGACTTCGCTATATCAAGAATCGTCTTCGTCATGTCCTCCTACAAATCTACCAGTACCTTCTTCTTTTATTTATCCATATTTTAGTTAAATTCATTATATTAAAATTGCCCCAAGATTTTCACTTAATTCATTATATTTCACAGGTTAGAATAGCTCCATATAGACAAGCTAATATAAATGTAGTAAACTGAAGTACTTATATGATTGGTGTAGTTTGGTGCGATTTAGTTTTTGATATAAATTTAGGTTTGAGTGTTAATCCTTAATATTTTGTCACTGTTTTTAGTGGTTTGATGCTATTTTTTTAGCTGACATTTATATTTTGGTGCTGTTTTTTTAGTAGTTTCACCCAGTTTCTTTCAAATGTTTGGTGCTGTTTTTTGTGCAATTTGAAGCGTTTATCGACGTTTTCGTTGCAATTTTTTGTAAAGTCAGGCGCAGTTTTTGGTGCAGATTTTTTCAAAAGTTTGGTGTTGATTCTTGGAGATCTAATATTGTTGTCAAGTGCTGCAATTTGGTGCTGTCTTTTGTGCAGTTTGTTGATATTTTTGATGCAGTTTTTATGTAGTTTGGCGTAGTTTTTGGTGCAGTTTTTTTTCTGAAGTTTGATGTTGATTCTTGGTGGTCTGGTGCTACGGTTTAATGTTGTTTTGGGTTCCACTTGGTGATATGTTTGGCGTAGTTTTTGTGTAGCTTGGTGCCTTTTTAAGTATTTTAGTGTTGTAATTTGGTCAAGTTTGATGCAAGTTGTTTTTTTGTAGTTTTAAGCTATTTTCTGCACAAAAACTATTGAAAACAGGGCATTTTAGTTCAATTTAGTTGTTGTTTTGAGAATTATTTTGCAATTTTATACATATTTCTTGATGTAATGACTAATTATTGACATAAAATAGAATCATAAATTTGGCTCATAATATTTGCTCCGTTGTGCTATTTACTTACCAATTCACTTTAACGTATTAAATAATCACCAATAATATAAAAACTCAGGACAAATGAACAAAATAGCCAAGCTTGTGTACAAACTATGCCTAGAAGGAAACGACACTACACCAAACTCTTTGGGTAGCCTTTCAATCCAAAACAAAGGTGAAAACAGGGCCTTAATGCATGCACGGATGTTGGATTATTTTTTATAGAAAAATAGGTGCATGCTTATGTTAGACGAACAGAAGAGGAAATTCATGTGTTTGTATGCAATGGTTTAATAACATTATATTGAAAATGTGATAGAGTCGATCATGCAAGAAAAGTTTTTGATAATCTACTCTTTAAGGACCTTATTTCATGGAATGCAGTTTTGTTAGCATATATGAGTACAAGACAGATTAACGAAGCCAAGTTATTTTTTGATGAGATGCCATAGAAGAATTCTCTGGCATGGACAGCAATGAAATCAGGATTAGCACAAAAATAAATTTGGAGAAAATGCTATCAAACTGTTCAACCAAAGAAGAGTAAAGGGGATTGAGTTGTGTGACTATGCATTTGCAGGAGCTATTACATCTTGTGCAGTGCTTGGAGTGCTAAAAACAGGATATTATCTCCATGCCCAGCTAATCCAACGTGGTTATGATTCAAGTCTTTCAACTGGAAACGCATTAGTAATATTTTATGGAAGATCTAGGATCATTAAAGCTGCACGTAATGCATTTCTCATAATTCATTTATGTTGATTTGGTGTCCTAGAATACATTAGTTGCTTTCTCGAGACAGCATGGACATGGTGTTCAAGCGGTTGAACTTTTTGAACAAATGTCATATAAAAATATAACGCCTGATAGGATGTAATGCCATGAATCTGATACTCGGAATGCTACATGGTGCTAGCAATCTCGAAGGACCACAAGCTTATCTGTAACTGAGCATTGCATAATGTACTGTATAAATGCAGAATAAAAGGGCTGAAAGGCCATAAGGTTCAAATATCTGATAAAACATAACATCTAGAAATACGGTATATCAATACCAAAACTAAAATAAATGATTTGAACAAGCTAGTCTGAAAGCCTCTAAACTATCTGAAAATTGTGGAGTTGATGGGACATGTCCCCAACTAAATTCGTCTACTAAAACTTAAATAATAAAGTAATAAAATAATCATATTATTCTCGAATGATGAGGACTCACTGTAAATCTACTGCTACTGGCTGAATCTGAATCTAAGTGCGATCGAAAACTTGAGCATCCGAACCTATGGTATAAAACACCATAGCACAGAAGAAAAGTATGTGTCAGTATGTCTGAATGCACTGGTATGCAAAGTGAGGTAGGCTGACTGCATGGGGTTCATATGCATGAACAATGCTAACTGACTGAATAACATCAACGTGAGAATACATGCATGAATACGTAATTGTAAATGCGATCGTGATAATACTGACTACTGAGTCTGAATACTGATAATATGGGTTTCGTATAACTAATACACTGTTAACTAAATGATTGTGTCTGACAATCCTGATTCTGATGGAACTAGCTAAGTTCCATACTAAACTGAGTGACTGTATCTGACAGTCCTGAATCTAAAGAACTATCTGAGTTCTTTTACTGAGACTAAGACTGAGATTGTAGGAAGTAATCATCTAACCGACATGCCTCGAATCTTAACTGGTGGGGGTCCAACCTGTAACCCCACCTGAAAGGGTGTCAGTACCGTACCATGGGTAAAGATAAGTTATGAGTCAACCCTCTTTGACCGGGAGCTCTTTCGTCAACCCCTCATAGTAGAAAAACTCAAATGATATGTATAATCCCTAGAGTCATAGGGGTACATCTTAACCTACGCTGGCTATGTATTTCTGGAATACAAGGATTGCTTCTAAGGATCACACCCTCTATTAGCTGATAGGTGAGCCCTCATCCCTGGGTTCACTCGGTGCTGAATCCTACTCCCAACTGAATAGACACTAAACTAATTTCTTAGTTCATACTAGACTTGACAAAGCTATCACTGATCGTGTTACTGACTGAACTAGACTGATTTCACTAATTTCCATTGACTGACGGAATACTACTAAGATATAATAACTGACTGGGATTGCTGAGTACTAATTGACTGGACTAATACTGAATTTACTGAATTTTCCTGAATTATGTAACTAGCTGAATTCTAAGGATCATGGCTTGACTGAGAGTATATTGAAAACTGATGCTAGCTCTAGGCATACAACTAAATTATCTGATACAACTACCTCCAGGACTCGATAGCATGAACTAACAAGACATGACACTTCTTTGAATACATAACCATAGGCCACAATTCATAATACAATCATTGGGGGATTTCATGAAGCACTTGATATTCATAATCTTGTACATGGATAGGAATACATTCAAATATATCATAATTTCACAATTCTAGTCTTATGAGCATTCCATCAAACAACTATAAGACCTAGATTTAGCATGGAAGTCATTTTGAACATCTAGTTGTAGCCTAAGTTCATCATTTAGATCAACAAAGGGTTAAAAAACACAATTCTACTCACCTAGGCATTTTATTAAACACATGGGATGCATATACTTAGGCTTGGGAATGGACACTAAACAATTACATCTTGGCTACTTTAATCAACTCAATTTCATGAAATTCAATCCACATGCTAACATAATATCAAGGGATACATAAAGATTCCATCATGGAAACCATACAAATCAACAACATGGATACGATTTCAATCCATAACATGAACATCATTAGTTAAGCTTTAAAAAAATGATTTGTTGAACTCCAAGGATGAAAGGATCCTTAGATGAACACTTTACATACCTAGTTGGATAGTTTTTTGAAGATTGATGGAGGAAAGTTTGAATCCTTTGCTTGAAATTGATCACCTAGGGTTTCTTGTTCTTGAGCAATTGTGGAATAAGGAATGTATTTAGCCTAAAGAGGGCTAAATTTTGTGTTTATGAGGGTTGAAGGTCAAGCAAAATCACCTAATTACCCTTAAGGACGCGGTCATTTAATGACTAAAATGGGCACCAACGTATTGAGTGACGCAGCGTGTCAATGGCACTTATGCGATACTTGACGCGTCGCACCATGATCGCACCAAGCCTTAATACTTTTGGCTCTGGTAACCTGCAACAATGTTAACCAATGTGATAGGCAATGTGGCGCACCAAGATCATGTTGATCAACTGTTTTGGGTCACCAAACGTGGTCTAAACGAGGTCCAAAAAATTCAAAACTTGTTCAGGAACACCTATTGACCTCCCTGATCATGAATTAGCAAAAATACCGACCATTAAAGGATATTAAGGTCACAAAATGAGATTTCCAACTTTCGAAGGCCAAAAATAAACTAAGTATGGAAATTTAGCTAGAATTTTCTAAGTCTGGGACCCCTTGACAAGCCTAAAGGATTGAATTAAGCTTAGGAATTTTATGGGGTCTTATATACGATAAGCTTTCTCACGATTATATCTGCTTGTAGTCATGCCGTATTGGTTGAAAAGGGATGTTACTGCTTTAATTTAATGCATAATGTATATAAAATAAAACTAGGAGAAGATCACTATGCCGGTTTAACTGATTTGTTATCTCGAGCGGAAAGGTTAATATTTGCCTTGATTTGAGCATCAAAGTATGGAGATACTCTATGCTTGTTTCATGGTAGGGGAATGTGTAGTTGTAATTTCAAGAATCCTTAAGCATGAAAGTACTAATATCAGAGTAAAATGTTTCTATGTAATAAGTTTCTGTTATAAACCTAGCCATGGTGGAGGACCCATAATTGGCAGGTATTCCTTTGTTGTTCTTAGAAAAAATTTCACTCAAGTTCTGGTTATTCACTTTGATGTCTTTAAGAATTGGCAATTGCTGATCAAGTTTCATAGTTCTCATTCTGTTAGGCCAGAGTATCACGTTGAGATATTTTTCTTTATGTATAAAGGCCAATTGAAACCTTGTGCCATATGGATGCATAAGGTTCTATCTGTTGTTGGGCTTCGACAAAATGAAGTCAATCCAATGGTGTCTGTAATGAAGTTTAAAAAAGCTCTTTCAAAGTTACATGCTAATTTTGGTGGATTAGACATGCAAATTTTGAAGCGTACAGAAGTTGTTGAGTTTCCTTTGACTCACCCCAAGCTTTCCGAAAACGTTCGTTTATAGCTTACTACATGGATCATTCTTTATGGAAAACTTGAAATTGGCAAAACAATGTTTGCAAAAGTAGTCGCTCAACCCTGCAAATTTTCCAACCTTCCTGCTACAAAAGCTGCTAAGGATGCTAATTTGGTTTTGTCCTTTCATTCCAATTCGAAGCTATATGCAACAAGTGCTAGAAAAGCAAAACTAATAGAAGAATGGGAAAGAATTGGACACCTAGAAGATCAATGTTCTTTGTCCTAGACACTGCAACTGATAAACATTGTTATGACCTGTTGACCATAAAAACAGCAGCTTCTAGTTGGTCAGCCTAACGGAGGTACAAATTCCCGTTAGTATGAACGATAGTGAGTTTGTATAAGAATGCAAGACCAAATTTGATAAATTTTTGGATAGTTAAAGGACTAACATCGTTAAATATATATTTAAGGGACTATGTTGGATCTACTCCTATAAATAAGGGACCATTTATGGCCCTTTTCCCTTCCAAACTTCAACGACCCCTAGGCGGGTCTTTGGTGAAATGTATAAAAAATGGGATAATTATATGGATTAGGAAAATAGGCTCCTAATTATTTTATTTAGTCTAAGTTTCAACTAATTATAATTCATAGCCTTCTATATCTATTAATTATCCCTAATTACAATTCATAGCATCTCTTATTTATTATCTCTATTTTCTATTACTTTTTTTTTCTGTTTTTTCATCATTTTTTCTTTTTCTTTTTTTCTTTTTTCATTTTACATCTTATTCATTTTTTCCTTTTTTCTTTTTCTTTTTTTTTTCTCTTTTTTTCCTTTTTTTTGTTGTATATTTCTCTCATTTTGTTGTTGTTGTTGTATTTTATATTGTTTATATTTTATATTTATTTGTATCATACTATATATTTTAAATAAATTTTTTTCCTATAGTTGAATAGTTTAACCGTGAATATGTACAATTTAATATTTGTATTTATATACAAAAAAGCATAAGAATTAATTGTATTTGTTTGGGTCTTAAATATATAAAGATGCAATGTGTTATTCAATGCAATTGTATTGTTAGTATTTGTATTTCAAATTTATCATTTGTATTTGTATATAAGCAAGTATCATTTTGTATGCGTTTGGTTCAAGTTGTATAAACGTATATCATTTGATGTTAATGCAAATGTATCGTTAGTATTTGTATTTCAAATTTACCATTTGTATTTGTATATAAGCAAGTATCATTTTGTATGCGTTTGGTTCAAGTTGTATAAACGTATATTGTTTGATGCAAATATAACATTTGTATTATATAATTTATTATTTTATAAATACAAGTGTTCATAGAAAAAAATAATTTTCTTTTTACAATTTTTAAAAATACAAATGATCTTTTCAACTACAAATTCAAATACAAACAAATGAAACAAATTAAATTACAAATAAAAATACAATATGCTGTCAACTTACAAATATAAATACAAAATAGTTCTTTAAAAATACAAGTGCATAGATAAAAATAATACACAAATACAAATAAAATGGAACCATAAAATATAAATACAGTGTCCAGTCAATTATAAAATACAAATACAAAATAATTCTTTAAAATACAAGTGTTAATTGTATAAAATATAAATAATGGTGCGAACTAGCAAACACAAATACAAGTGCGAACTATAAAATACAAATGCAAATGTGAACTTGTAATACCTCAAAAATTCAAACCAATGTTAGAGACATGTTTCAAGCTCATGAAAAGTACATTATGGTTCCTTGGTAGTTAATGAGTGTGTTTGATGTATATTAAGGCCTCAAATAACTCCTAGCTATTAGACAAATCAAATTATTCTTTACTGATTGAGTTTTAGAGAAGGATGTTAAAATAGTCAACTTCAAACGAGCTTATGTTTTATTCTACTAAGAATTTTCCATCCCAAGACCCATAAATAATAGGAAATTAAACTAGCTTTTCAACGATACCAATTTTGCCTTAATCCGATACACAGGTGAGAAGTTATGACACTTTTAGTGAAAGACAATAGCCCAACGCGATAAGGCTGCATCGCGGTGATGGCCAAAATGACGTTTGTCTTTTTCCAGTAGATCACCATGATAACGTTGCATCATTTCAAGGGTCAAATTCACATTCAATGGGGCACCGCGATAGCGCAGTGTTGTGCCAAGGTGCCAAATCGGGATTGTCCATTTCTAGCGGTGTAACACGATAACACCCATCGCGCCGTTGGAAAAAATGGGGATTTTTATTTTCCTGTGGCGCAATGCGATTGGACCACCTCACGCCGAAGGCCAAAATTGGGATTTCCAGTCCAATTTCGAGTATTAATTTCCCAAGGGTATTTAAGTCCTTTTCCTTCATCTCATTCAGTCCAAACACTGGATTTAAGTCTCAAGAGAGCATTATTTTCTTATTATTTCACAATTCTCTCAAAATTAAGTAGCCCTCTTTGAGGAACAAACCCTAGCCTTTAAGATTCAAGATCAATATTTTTTTAAAAAACCAAGAACTCTCACGAATTCGTCTACCTTTGTATGTTAAATGTTCATCCATGGGTCCCTTTCACCCATGAAGTTCAAGAATCTAATTTCAAAGTCCAAGTTATGATTTTTACAAGTTATTTTGATTTTAATTATGATTTTAACCATGAATCCCTATGAATCTTGATTCTATACCATGTTTACATGAAATTATTGTTGTTATAAACCCCACACGTTTGAATAATATTATTTGCTGATTTAAATCATAATTAGTGATGTTGATATTGAAACTATGTTATTACTACAAGCTTTAAACTATTCCCACACTTAGCTTACACTATGCATATCAAGTGTTTGAGGAAATACCTAAAGAATAAATTTTGAATAAATGCTTTCATATTATGTCCCCAAAGTTTTAGTACTATTTTGCTATTATTGCTATCAAGTCCTAGGGGTTGTGAATACCAAAAAAACTTAGCTATTTACTTAGCCTCAGTATCTTCAGAATAGTTTCATACATGTTATGAGCAGTATCAGTTCAGTCATTTATCATAATCAGTTAAACTTAGAACAGTTCAGTATTCCGAGTTAGTTCAATTGGGAGTAGGATTTAGCATCGAGCGAGTGCAGAGATGATGGCTTCCCCGTCAGATAGCCAGAGTTGTTAGTAGCAGTCCTTGTATTCCAAAACTATGTATCCAGCGTAGGATTTGAAGAGTCACCCGTCAGTTTAGGCTGGACTACCTCCCAAGGCTCACCCATCAGTTTAGGCTTTACACTCTTAGTCCTTTGGGATAGTAAATTAGTGGATCCACACAGCCAGTGTTAGTACCCGTGGCATGGTATTGACACCCTTCTAACTGAGGTCATAGGTTGGACCCTAAATTATACATTGGGAAATGTCGGTAAGATGATAGCTCCCACAGTCTTAGTCCAGTAATCAGCTCAGTAATTTAGTTTTAGTTTTGCTTGGCCATAAAATATAAATATCAATTATTCAGTTATCAAACCTCAGTATTCAGAATATGTTTTGTGCTTGGTCATGCATTCTCAATACTTACAGATTTCTTATATTTTATTCAGTACTTTATGCTATTTATTCAGTCAGTTATTACTCTTGTACATGAAATCATGCATATCAGCCTACGTCATTTAGTATACCAGTACATTCAAAGTACTAATCGTATACTCATTTCTTGTGCTATGATATATCATATCATAGGTTTGGATGCTCAGTTTTCGAATCACGTATAGACATTCTAGATTATCAGCCATAGCAGTGGTGAGTCCTCATACTTCAAGGATATGGTTATTTATCTCAGTTATCTCATCAGTTTCAGTATTCTTTCCACTCAGTCAGAGTTAGTTGGGGGTTTGTCCCATCAGCTCCACAGTCAGTTAGTAGAGGTTTTTTAGACTAGTACAGACAGTTAGTTAGTCTTGAGTTCTAGTTGTTATTATTAGGCATTTTATTAGTATTATTAGTATTGTTTTACAGACTTTATCAGAACTATGATTTAAAACCTTATGGAATTATATCTATTATTTTCCGCATATGACTCTATCATTAACATATTATTCAGTGCTCACAGCAGGTACCAACTCATGGGTTAGCTTGTGATTCCTCGGGACTGTAAGGACCTATGGCATCCAGGGTGTACTCTCAGGGCATTACAACCTTAGTATCAGAGACTAAGGTTTTAAAGTGTCCTAGCAAGTCTGAAAACCGCATCAAGTAGAGTCTTGTGCATGGGTGTGAAGCGCGCCAAACTTATGGACAAGAGGCTACGAGGTATTTTAAGAAAATTTTCCCTTTTTTTAGTGTTAATGTAGTGCGACAGATCATGTTCTCATGTTAAACTATCTGTCTAATCTACTCTTTCTTTCATTTGCAAATATGCCTCCTAGAAAGATAAACGGAAGAAGAAACTTAAACCAGCCAGCACTTTCACCCGTTCAGGAAGATCCCCTGAACGAGCATGTTTCTCATGTAGAGTTTAGAGCTGCATTCACTACTCTAGCTCACTTAGTAACGGCTCAGAATGTTCAACCAGCCGCTGTTTTGCCCAACCTAGTGGCCAATACTGTAACAGCTAGGATTCAGGACTTTACCCGAATGAGTCCTCCTTTCTTTTTGGGATCTAAATCTGAAGAGAATCCGTAGGAATTCCTAGACATGGTGTAAAAGATGATAGACATTATGGGGGTAACTTCTAGTGAGAGTGCTAAATTGGTTGCTTATCAGCTGCTGGATATATCCTATACCTAGTTTAAGCAGGGAAAAGAGGATAGAGGCACAGACGTAGGGACTATAAAATAGATAGAGTTTGTTATAGCCTTCTTAGATAGATTTTTTCTGCTGGAGCTGAGGAAAGCCAAAGTGTTAGAGTTTATCAACTTGAGGCAGGGTAATATAAGTGTGAAGGAGTAGTCCCTCAAGTTTAGTCAGCTAACTAGTATGCTCCCCATGGGGTGGCTGATAACAGATCCAGGATGAGCAAGTTCGTGTTTGGAGTATCTAACAGTGTGATTAAGGAGTGTAGGACTATGATGTTAATTAAATAGATGGACATATTTAGTCTTATGGTCGATGCTCAACAAATTAAGGAGCAGAAGTTTAAGGAGAAAGAGAGAGAGAGAACAAGAGAGCTAGAATATGTAGTTTTAATTTCACTCAGCTAAAGTTAGAGGGCGGAAACCGTCCTTAATTCCTTCAGAAATCTTCAGCTCCTGCTCTATCTTTAGCTAATGCCCCTATGCCAAGGTTCATAATGACAATCGAGATAGGGCGCTAGGCTCTAAGTCCATAGGCAGTGTAAAGATTGGGTGTACAAATCTTCTTTGCTAGAAATACAATAGAAACCATCAGGGTGAGTGTAGAGCTGGCAGCGATGTATGCTTTGGGTGTGGCAAGCCAGGCCATCAGAATTAGAAGTTTTGGGTAGTTGCTCAGAAAAGGAGGGATTCGCACCACCAGGGCTAGTCCCATCAGTCATCGACTCCAACCGACCGCCCGACTCAGCAGGCCGCCACTTCTAATGCTAATAGTGATCAGCGTCCAAACAAGCTTTATCTACTTCAGTCCCGATAAGATCAGGAAAGTTCTCCTGATGTAGTTACTGATACGTTGCAAGTCTTTCATTTATATATTTATGCTTTACTAGACCCTGGAGCTTCTCTTTGTTTTGTAACCCCTTATATAGCCGTCAACTATGGAGTTAGTCCCAAAATTTTAGTGGAGCCTTTCTCAGTGTCTACCCTCGTGGGTAAGTCTATCATAGCCCGACGAGTATACAGGAATTGCCCAGTTATAGTGTCTCAGAAAGTTACTTCAGTTGATCTCGAAGAGTTAGAGATGACGGATTTAGACGTCATTCTCGGCATTGATTGGCTCCACTCATGTTATGCTTCATTTGATTGTAGAAACATAGCAGTTCATTTTCAATTTCCAAATGAACCAGTCCTTGAATGGAGGTGTAGTACAACAACGCTTAGGGGTCATCTTGTTTCGTACCTTAGAGCGAGTAAAATGATATCCAAGGGGTGTATTTATCATCTTGTCCGAGTCAAGGACTCTAATTTTGAGACTCCAAATCTTCATTTAGTTTCAGTAGTGAGGGAATTTCCAGATGTGTTCCCTGAATATCTTCTCGGAGTTTCTCCCAAAAGGGAAATTAACTTCGGAATAGACCTTCTTACAAATACCCAGCCTATCTCTAATCTTTCATACATAATGACTCCAGGCAAACTCAAAAAGTTGAAAGAATATTTGAAAGATCTCTTAGACAAGGGATTCATCAGGACCAGCATTTCCCCGTGGGGCACACCAGTCTTGTTCGTGTGTAAAAAAGACAATTCTCTTAGAATGTGTATCGACTACCATCAGTTGAACAAAGTCACAATAAAGAACAAATACCCACTTCATAGAATTGATGACTTGTTCGACCAACTTCAAGGTGCCATTTATTTTTCTAAGATAGACCTCAGATCGGGCTACCACAGCTTAGAGTTAGAGAATGTGATATTTCATAAACAACTTTCAGAACTCGGTATGGTCACTTCGAGTTTCTAGTCACTTTCTTTGGTCTCACAAATACCCCAGCAGCCTTCATGTACTTGATGAACCGAGTGTTCAAGCAGTACTTGGACATGTTGATTATAGTCTTCATTGATGATATTCTTGTCTACTTCCGTAATGGAAACGATCATGCATACCACCTCAGAATAGTATTGCAGACTATTAGAGCCCATCAGTTGTTCGTTAAGGCTAAGATTAGTAGCTTTTATTAGCCATATTATTTCTGGTGATGGCATTAGGGCTGATTCTCAAAAGACCAAAGCGGTGAGAACCTAGCCTAGACCCATCTCTCCGTCAGATATCAGGAGTTTCTTGGGCTTGGCTGGCTATTATCGGTGGTTTGTTGAAGGGTTTTTGTTTATTACGTCCCCCATATCCAGATTGACTCAGAAGAAAGTTAAGTTTCAGTGGTCAGATTCTTGTGCAAAGAGTTTTCAGTTGTTGAAAACTCGACTCACCATAACCCTATTTTTGACATTGCCAGATGGTTCAAATGGGTTTGTTGTGAACTGTGATACTTTCAGAGTTGGTTTGGGGTGTGTTTTGATGCAGAAGGGCAAGGTTGTGGCCGATGCGTCTAGACATCTTAAGCCACATGAAAAGAATTATGCTGCCCATGATCTTTAGCAGCTACGGTGTTTGCCTTAAAGATTTGGAGGCACTATTTATATTAGGTGAATGTTGATGTGTTAATAAACCATAACAGCTTGCAGTATGTATTCTTGCAGAAGGATTTGAACCTTTGCCGTAGGAGGTGGTTAGAATTGTTGAAAGATTATGATATGAGTATTTTGTATCACCTGGGCAATGCCAATATAGTGGTAGATGCCCTAAGTAAATTGTCTATGGGTAGTGATACTCATGTTGAGGATGATAAGAAGAAGTTAGGGAATTTCATCAGCTTGCTAGGTTAGGTGTTCGTTTAGTTAATTCAGCTGAGGGTAGCATTTGGTTTCAGAATAGTTTGGAATCTTCTTTGGTTGCCGAAGTGAATGAAAAGGAAGATAGGGATCCTGGTCTGGTGAAGCTAAATGAGTCAGTCAGAGATCAGAAAGTAGAGGTTTTCTCCCAAGGGGGATATGGCATGTTGTGTTACCAGGGTAGACTGTGTGTGCCATGTGTTGATGAGTTAAGACAATGAATTCTTATAGAAGCACATGGTGTGCGTTACTCGATTCATCCAAGGTCCACGAAGATGTACCGTGATCTACGGAAAATCTATTGGTAGAGTGGGATGAAGAGGGATATTGCAGAGTTTATAGCTAAGTGCTCCACTTCTCAACAGGTTAAGATTGAACATCAGAAGCCCAGTCGGTCGATCCAGAAGTTCAGTATTCCTACTTGGAAGTGGGAGGAAGTGAACATGAATTTTGTGATAGGTTTGCCTCGTACTCGTCAGCAACATGATTCAATTTGGGTCATTGTGGACAAGATGACCAAATCAACTCATTTTTTACCAGTCCATACTTTTTATTCAGGTAAGGACTATGCCAAGCTCTATATTAGAGAGTTGGTTAGGTTGTATGGAGTTCCACTATCTATCATTTCAGATAGAGGTACTCAGTTTACCTCTCACTTTTGGAAAGCTTTTCAGTAGGGTCTTCGAACCCAAGTTCACCTCAGTACAACCTTCCACCCTCAGATAGATGGTCACGCAGAGAGGACCATTCAGATCTTTGATGACATGTTGACAACGTGTGTAGTTGACTTTAAGGGCAGTTGGGATGACCACTTGCCTTTGATTGAATTCACGTATAATAACAACTATTATTCTAGTATTCAGATGGCTCCATTTGAGGCTCTATCCGGAAGGAGGTGTAGATCTCCAATTAGTTGGTTTGAGGTAGATGAAACTGCATTGATAGGGCCTGACTTAGTGTTTGATGCTTTGGAGAAAGTTTAGCTAATTTGGGAAAGGCTTAAGACAGCCCAAAACCGATAAAAATCTTATGCAGATGTGAGGAGAAAGGATCTTGAGTTTGAGATTGGTGATTTTGTATATCTAAAAATCTCTCCCATGAAGGGGGTAAAGAGGTTTGGTAAGAAGGGAAAGCTTAGTCCCCAATATGTTAGCCCTTACAAAATTATGAGCCATTTCGGGAAGGTGGTTATGAGCTTGAGTTGCCTACAACTTAGCATCAGTGCACCCTGTATTCAATATCTCTTTGTTGAAGAAGTGTACTGGTGACCCAGTTGTAGTTGTTCCCTTAGAAAGTGTAGATGTTCAGAACAACCTTTCTTAGAAAGAAATTCCAGTTGAGATCCTTGATCGACAAATTCGTTGACTAAGGAACAAAAAAGTTCCCCTAGTCAAGGTTCTTTGGCAAAATTAGTCCGTTGAGGGGGCCACTTGGGAAGCAGAAGCAGATATGCGGACTAAGTACCCTCATATTTTCTTCTCAAAGTTAGATTCAGCTTAAGGTAATAATCTTCTTATAATTTCTCTTTTCCATGCTCAGTTTCAGCTACATATCATTCTCATGTCATTCATGCATTCACAGAATCAGTTCAGCCATGTGTCATGATTCTGAATCAGTAATGTAATCACATTTTCATCATGTATATTCACTATGTAACCTAAATTCCTCAGTGCTTTTAGCTTAACCAATCTCATTCGAGGAGAATGATCCTAAGGGGGAGATATTATAATACCTCAAAAATCCAAACCAATGTTAGAGCCATGTTTCATGCTTATGTAAAGTAAATTATAGTTTTTTGGTAGTTTATGAGTGAGTTTGATGTATATTAAGGACTAAAATAACTCCCAACTATTAGACGAATCAAATTATTCCTTACCGATTGTGTTTTTGAGAAGGATGTTGCAATAGTCAACTTCAAATGAGGTTATCTTTTATTCTACTGAGAATTTTAAAGCCTAAAACCCATGAAATGATAGGAAATTGAACTAGGTTTCCAACGATACCAATTTTGCCATATTCGATACACGGGTGAGAAGTTATGACACTTTTAGTGAAAGACAGTAGCCCAACGTGATAAGGCAGCATCGCGGTGATGGCCAAAATCATATTCATCCTTTTCCAGTGGAGCACCGAGATAATGTCGTGTCGCGCTAAGGGTTAAATTCATGTTCAGTGGGGCACCATGATGGTGCCGCATCACGCCAAGGTGCTAAATCAGGATTGTCCATTTTTATTGGCGCAATGTGATAGCACCGCATGAGACCGTTGGGCAAAATGGGGGTTGACATTTTCCAGTGGTGCAACGCGATTGCACCGCACAGCGTCGAAGGCCAAAATAG
Source organism: Capsicum annuum (assembly GCF_002878395.1). NCBI lineage: Eukaryota > Viridiplantae > Streptophyta > Magnoliopsida > Solanales > Solanaceae > Capsicum > Capsicum annuum. Next base: position 107,075,746 of record NC_061115.1, on the reverse strand, counting down.
GGATTTCCAGTCTAGTTTTGAGTTTTAATTTCCCAAGGGCATTTAAGTCCCTTCCCTTTACCTCGTTCAATCCAAACACGGGATTTAAGTCCCAAGAGAGCATTATTTGCTCACTGATACAAAAATAAACCACTAAAAAAGAAATTAAGGACTGTAGACACAAAAATCAGCAACCATAAGACAAAGAAAACCACACATAGAAAGGGGATTAAGAAGAGGATTGCATAAATGTAAAGGATAGGTAATGAGACCCTCACCAACACCAATGGATAGCACAAAGGTGTGTATCAAACACCAAGACACACAACACCAATATTGGATTAAACCTTACTCTTAGGTGGACCAAAGGGATCAAGTCCTCAAGCACCACCTTTCTTTGACAAAGTTCCAATACAAGATTGACCTTGATTCTAATGTCTTTTCAAGACTTATAGCTAATCTAAGAGAAAACTACACTAAGATTAATACTCAATTTCAATTCATCAAAGTCTAAGGAAAATAGAAGCCTAATTGTCTATTTATACTTATTACAAACAAAGACTAAAATACCTTTAATGAAGGTTGCTCCTTTGGAGTGTAAAAGAGGAGTATCAAAAGACCATAATACCCCTAAGTTAAGGCGCCCTTGGAGTGTATCAAAGGCTTTTTGGAGTATATTCAAGGTCCCTCTTCACGTATTAGTAAGTACGCCCCCTTGGATGAATGTAACATACTCTCACGAGCTTTCATATTCATAAATGGCGCCTTGTGTGTTTGGACTTATGAATGATGCCTCTTTCATGCTCTCAAAATCAAGGATAGTTCATTATTCAAGGCTTATGGTCCTCGGGTTAGTATCAAGTCAAGCATCCAAGCAACCTTCCACACACGGGATTGCTTTATGTCTTGCTCAAAATGGGCCTTCCTTGCATATTCTTGTGCTTTCGGAGTGACCAAGTCTTGGGCCTTTAGGTGTTGGAATCCAAAGAAGTCATCAAAATCTAAGGCAGCCATTCGACTTGTATCATCCTCCCCTTCTTAAAAAGGATTTGACCTCAAATCCAAACCTTGCAAAACCAAAGAGAGGACAAACAAATACAAAATCCTCATGGCATAAGGGTTAGGATTAGCACAAAAAATCATCTCAACATGCCAAGGTTGCAAATATTTGCAATATAACCAAGGATCCTTTGAATCAAATATTAAGAGTTTAATGAAAGATGCACAAAGGATTTGGTTATGGGATTCACCAAAAGTGATACTTTGCTTGTCATGTAGACCAAGAAACAAGTTGGGTCCACCAACATCATCAACTCTATATTTGGCATCGGGGTCAAATGGAAAGAGTGGCCATAGACACGGGTCTAGAAAACACTCTCATTTCCCATAGGCTTTACCCAAACTACACGGCATACTCTCTACAATAACATACATATCATCAACAGCAAGTAGAGAGTAGAGAAAGGTATCACTCAAGTCAACTTCTACTAAGGTGGATTCATTTATGTACTCACCACTAGTTCCAACATCATCTCTATAAGTACTCTCAACAATAAGGTCACACATAATAGAGGAAGAAGTAATTTCCAAGCAATGGACACTTTCTTCTCTTATGGAAGACCCCCTAAGTATACACATACCACCACAAAAATCAAAGGGATTATTGCTTAAGTCTTTACAAGAAGCAAGCAATTCATCCTCATAATTATCAAACAAAGGTGGGGTGTCATAACAAGGATCACATCCACAATCATTTTTCAAGGAAAAACCGCTTATTGGGTTTCTTAAATATTCAAGCCAATCAAAGCATTCATTACCCAATTGGTTATTCCTTTCCAAGAATACACATTCCTTACCCTTAAGAGTACTCTCATCTTTCAAGAATAGATTTCCATCTTTAGTAGAAATATTGTCACACCATAGTGGGTTAGCATATAGGCTATAGCCTCCAAAGTAAGCTATACCATCCTTTTCACCACTAGGATCAATAGAAGTGTTTATATTATCTTCAAACAAGACATTATTCCTAAAAGGAGAATGATCTAATCCACAGGCAGATTCAAAACACATCAGTTCTTTACTCTCTAAAAGATCAATATCAAGTTTCGAAGCGGTTTCAAGCACAAGATTGTTCAGAGAATAGCTCTCGGGTTCACTCCCATTTTGTTGACCAACATTATCAAATTCTTCACTCACTTGAGTTCTATTAATTAAAACACACATAACCTCAAGTGGTGGGCAATTTTCACACATGAGTTGATTAAAACAAGTTTCACAAGACGATGTACGTTCATTTAACATAATGGCTTCAACACTAGGTGGACACAAATCAATCTTATAAGAAGATTCAATTCTGTTATCAATAGGATCAACTAGTGTATCCACACTCACAATATGTACATCATCAACAATAGGTAAAGAATCAATAGATGATGTACTTTCATTTATCATATTGGCTTCAACACTAGGTGGACTTAAATTAATCTTACAAGAAGAGTCAATTCGGTCATCAATAGGATCAACTAGTGTATCCACACTCACAATATGTACATCATCATCAAGAGGCAAATAAACAATAGACTCATAAATAGATAAGCTACCACTCATGCTCAATGGGCTACTAGCCACGCAATCACTATTCACATACACAAAAGTGTAAGAGTTAGCTATTTTACCTTTAAGTTCTTGAGAACATTCTTCTTTGCCTTGGTTCGGATCATGTTAGCCCACTTTCTCCTTTGAGAAGCTCGCATCACAGGGAGTTTGTCAAGTCTCCTCCCTTGTTTCACCTCTTCATTTTTTTCCCAAAATTGGGATTTAGTGCACTAAGCATTTGGCGTATATCTTCAATGAAGCTATCGCAATGGTCATTGATGCGATCAAATGTGGTATTAAAATTATTGACAGCCATGGCACCTAAAAGAAAGAAACAAACCTACAAAATAAATAAACAAGTTAGTCCAAATATCCTTACCAACTCTCTCACTCACGGATTCTTACCTCACACTTGGTCTAACAAGTGTTGAAACTTTAGGCATTACTTGGCAAGTGAGTGAGAGATTATCCTACTTTGGCCCGAAATGGATTTTCGTTTGATATGACTCAAAGAAAATTGCTTATGGACTTGAACTAATAAGTTACAACGAATTACAAATGATAAAAGCATAAAAGAAACATAGACACGAAACAAAGAACTCTAGACTAATTATCAACCTAGTAGGTAATTACTAGTTTGGTAATTAGTGGTAGAATCAACACAAAATCAACTAGAAATAACAAATAGAAACTTAGACATCTAATTTAGAACTTAATTTGGTCGTTTGTATAAGTGATGACGTGACAACTTATAATTGGACATCACTTTTCAAAATTTTCAAATTCCAAATTCTTGTTTCGTCCAAACACACTTAGGAGAAGAAGAAATTTCATGTGGGAGGAAAATATTGAAGGTTTGGAGCCCTTTTGGAGCTTCAAATGAATTCAAAATGGATTGGTCCCCCCTTGTACTTTCAATTGTACTTGATTATTCCCTTTGTCTTTTCTTTCTTTTGGATGACAATGAATGTGCCAAGAAATATGCTTTCACAAACACCAAGTATATTCTTTTTCTTATCTTTTTTTGGATCAAATACACTCTTTGAATATTCTTCTTCAACAAGATTTAAAGATGGTGGATAAACAAGATGAATATTCAAGAGTTGACCACGACTTGACCACTAGGCAAATGAACCCCAAATTCAAATTTTCTTTTAGATCTAGGTTCCCTTTGCCAAACCAAGCTAAAACAATAATATATCAGCCAAAAAAACATCCAACTATCACGACCCACACATTTCCACCTTCAAAAAAGCTTCAAACAAGGCATAACAATTGTGGATCTAGCTCAAAAACAACCAAATCTCATTCTAAACTTAGATCTAGACACTTTAAGTGTTAGAGAACAAGAATATAACACTAGAAACTATCATAACAAGCTAAAAATTAGTAGATCTAACTTCTATCACACGGATCTAATACAAATACAAGACAACATACAATTTTTTTTTTTTAATTTTTTCAGATTTTGACTCTTTTTTTGTGAGGATTTTCTTAGATCCAAGACGTAGGGTTGTAGGAATAATCCTAACCAAGGCTTTGATACCAAATGATAAAAAAATAAACCACTAAAAAGAAATTAAGGACTCAAGACACAAAAATCAGCAACCACAAGACAAAGAAAACCACATATAGAAAGGGGATGAAGAAGAAGATTGCATAAATATAAAGGATAGGTAATGAGTCCCTCACTAATACCAATAGATAGCACCAAGGTGTGTATCAAAAACCAAGACACACAACACCAATATTGGATTAAACCTCACTCTTAGGTGAACCAAAGGGATCAAGTCCTCAAGCACCACCTTTCTTTGCCAAAGTGCCAATACAAGATTGACCTTGATTCTAATGTCTTTTTCAAGACCTATAGCTAATATAAGAGAAAACTACACTAAGAGTAATAATCAATTTCAATTCATCAAAGTATAAGGAAAATAGAAGCCTAATTTTCTATTTATACTTATTACAAACAAAGACTAAAATACCCTTAATAAAGGTTGCTCCTTTGGAGTGTAATATAGGAGTATCAAAAGACCATAATACCCCTAAGTTAAGGCTCACTTGGAGTGTATCAAAGGCTGACTTGGAGTATATTCAAGGTCCCTCTTCACGTATTAGTAAGTACGCTCCCTCAGATGAATGCAATATATTCTCACGAGCTTCCATCTCCATAAATGGCGCCTTGTGTATTTGGACTTAATGAATGACACCTCTTTCATGCTCTCAAAATCAAGGATAGTTCATTATTCAAGGCTTATGGTCCTCGGGTTAGTATCAAGAAAACCATCCAAGCAACTTTCCACACACGAGATTACTTTATGTCTTGCTCAAAATGGGTCTTCCTTGCATATTCTTGTGCCCTTTGAGTGACCAAGTCTTGGGCTTTTAGGTGTTGGCCTCCAAAGAAGTCATCAAAAGATAAGGCGGCCATTTGACTTGTATCAGCTCACTATTTCATAATCCTCTCAAAATTAAAGTAGCCCTCTTTCAAGAACAAACCCTAGCCTTCAAGATTTAAGATCAATTTTAAAAAACACCCAAGAACTCTCACGAATTCATCAACCCAGGTATGTTAAATGTTCATCCATAGGTCCCTTTCACCTATGGAGTCCAAGAATCTAATTTCAAACTCCAAGTTAATATTTTTACAAGTTATTTTGATTTTAATTATGATTTTAACCATGAATTCCCATGAATCTTTATTCTATATCATGTTTACATGAAATTGTTGTTGTTATTAAACCCCACATATTTGAATAATGTTATTTGCTGATTTAAATCATAATTAGAGATGTTGATGTTAAAATCATGCTATTACTACAAGCTTTAAACTATTCCCACGCTTAGCTTACACTATGCATATCAAGTGTTTGATAAAATGCCTATAAGAATGACTTTTGAATAAATGCTTTCGTCCCCAAAGTTTTAGTACTATTTTTCTATTGAGTCTTGGGGGTTGTGAATACCCGGAGACTTAGTTGTTTACTTAGCCTCAGTATCTTCAGAATAGTTTCATACATGTTATGAGCAGTATCAGTTCAGTCATTTATCATAATCAGTTAAACTTAGAACAATTCAGTATTCCAAGTTAGTTCAATTGGGAGTAGGATTTAGCATCGAGCGAGTGCAGAGATGGTGGCTTCCCCGTCAGATAGCCAGAGTTGTTAGTAGCAGTCCTTGTACTCTAGAACTACGTAGCTAGAGTAGGATTTGAGGAGTCACCTGTTAGTTTAGGCTTGACTACCTTCTAGTCCTTCGGGATAGTACATTAGTCCACACACAGCCAGTGTTAGTACCCATGGCATGGTTCTGACACCCTTCCGACTGGGGTCACAAGTTGGACCCCAAATTACTCATTGGGGCATTTTGGTAAGATGATGCTCCCATAGTCTTAGTTCAGTAATCAACTCAGTAATTCAATTTTAGTTTTGCTTGGCCATAGCATACAGATATTAGTTATTCAGTTATCGAACTTCAGTATTTCAGTTTAGAGATTATATTCAGAATATGTTTTATATTTGGTTATGTATTATCAATACTTACAGATTTAATGCATGCTATTCAATACTTCATGCTATTTATTCAGTCAGTTATTACTCCTGTACATGAAATCATGCATATTAGCCTACCTCATTTAGCATACCAGTACATTCAAAGTACTAATCGCATACTCATTTTTTGTGTTATGATGTATCATATCATAGGTTTGGATGCTCAGTTCTCTAATCACGCATAGATATTCCAGATTATTAGTCGTAGAAGTAGTGAGTCCTCATACTTCGAGGACATGGTTTATTTATCTCAATTATTCCATCAGTTTTAGTTTTTTTTTTCATTCAGTCGGAGTTAGTTGAGGGTTTGTCCCATCGGCTCCACAGTTAATCAGTAGAGGTTTTTCAGACTAGTACAGATAGTTAGTTAGTCTTCAGTTTTCAATTATTATTGTCAGACATTTTATCAGTATTATCAGTATTGTTTTTATAGACTTAATCAGAACTATGATTTAAAACCTTATGGCATTATATCCATTATTTTTTGCATATGGCTCTTTCATCAGCATATTATTCAGTGTTCACAGCAGGTACCAGCTCATGGGTTTGCTTATGGTTCTTGGGGACTGTAAGCACCGTGTGGCGCCCAAGCTGTACTCTCGGGGCGTTACATAACTATAACATACAAATACAAGTGTGAACTATAAAATATAAATAGAAATGTGAACTATAGCATATAAATAAAGTGCGAACTAGCAAACACAAATACAAATGCGAACTATGAAATACAAATATAAATACAAACTATAACATACAAATACAAGTGCAAACTATAAAATATAAATACAGATGCGAACTATAATTTGATTTAAAAGTATGAAGACCCTTAAAAATGTGATTTAAACTTTTTGTCCTTCATTAAAAGGCTCTCAAATAGACAAAATGGTATTTTTACTATTATTTTTTTAATTTAGTGTTATTAAATATTTTCTTTAAGTAATCTTAATATTTAGTTATTTATTTCGTATATAAAGTTGGGTTGTATAGGGATAGGGTTGTGCAGTTGAGTGTTAATTTGGTATAGTTGTTCTATTATAGTTAAATTTGTTTACAACTCAATATCATGTACTCCTTTCCTATCTAAAATAACCACTAATTTGATTAGCTTGAATAAAAAATTACCTATAATATTGACTCACGATATTAAACCATAAAATATTAAGGTGTTCTAACGGTGCTGGTAGGTTTTCATGTAAAACTAAATCGTATTCTTGATGGAGAAGGAAAAAGGAAAAGTGGTAGGTTTAATACTTTTATTTGGTACTAAGGTTTACACTTACTAAGAGAAGAAATTATTCCTTTGTGTAATTTTCAGGTTGTCATCATTATTTTACCTTTGTGTAATTGCATATACTAAGATTTATTTGGATGTCAATAAACGCTTGAAAAAAGAGGAGCACTTATCTCATGTAGACTATATTTGATCCCCCCCCCGCTCCCCCATATAGAGGGACTTTTTAGTACATCAGACTGTCCCTTTTTCTTTTGTTAGCTTGATGTGGTGATAGTTTTGATTTGGTGAGTGAAAGATGTGAATTTGGTTATTTGATTGGAAGATATTAATTGGGGTTGCATTCTTGGAAGCAGTCAGATGCTGGTTGCTCAGGTTTCTCATAGTAGAAAAGCTTATAAATGAGAATCATTATTCGATTTAAAAATGTTCAACAATTAACATAGGTTATGTTGATGAGTAGGTCTTTTGTCCCACTTCTACTCCTCGATGATATTATTACTTTCTTCTTGGTACTTACTCTTCCCAATTAATTCATACTTGGACTTTGACTTGTTTTGGTGACAAAAGTGCATATTAAAGATAACAACAGGCGTCAATTCTGCATATTTGGATTATCAGAGCTAATTTTTGGCCCGACATGCTTTTCATATAATTTTGAATATCTAAAATTTAATTTTAAAATATTGAACTTAATAATATAATATATATTTCTAGAAGGTATACTTTATTGAATGTAACTTGTGCTGCTTTGGCACTTGTAGATGTATATATGTGCTTCGTGATTTTGTCTTTATGTTTCTCCCCTATTATGCATTGGCATATTGAATAAAAATACGTCCACTTCTTCAACTTATACTTTTATTCTTCTTTTAGTTTTGATTCAAGTGTCTTCTTCCATTCATTGTTATCATCCTTTTTGCCTTCCTTTAGTCCTTTACTTAATAAATCTAAAGAATGTATATGAATTATAAATAACAATATTAATAATGATTCTCCCCTTTTAACAAATTATTTCTGTTGCTTGAATTTCATTATTTCTTTTGTTTTGGGAGCTGATTTTGTTCCAATTGTGATTCTTCTACAGAAAATTTTCTTTTGATGGGTAATGCTATAATATTTGTATTTGTATCCTCTCGTGAACTTCTTTATGAGAATTGATCGCTTTCATTTTTTTTTATCATGTTTTTAACTTGTCTTTTACTGTGTTGTAGCTCAGTAATTACTTGAATTCATGAGTGGTATGGACGAAAAAATTAATCTTACCCCAACCCCCATCTATCCCTCGTCCTTACACTCTACATCCCTCCCCTATACGACATATCCCCCTTCCTCCACCCCTCTAAAACGTATATTTTTTTTAAATATTTTTTTTAAAAAAAAACTCTTACCTCAATCCTCAACCTTTCCCTAACCCCTACCCCTCACACCTACACTACTATACCTCGCCCGCTCCCAATTATTTTTAAGAAAAAAATATTTTTTTTAAAAAAATTAAATTTCTTTTTAAATTTTTTTACCTCAACCCCCATCCTAAAACCCACCCCTCCTACCCCCGACCCCTTACTCCACACCTCTTTCTAAAAAATGAATTTTTATTTTAAAAAATTAAACTTTAAAAAAATATTCTTACCCCACCCTCACTCCCTATCCACCCACCAACTTTTCAAATCCATTCAAATTTATTTTCTTTACAAGAGGTAAATATTGATATGTTAATATTTTTTAGACTAAGCGGGTTAAATTGGGCGGGTCAAGAACCAACCTGATTTTTACCCATTTCAACCCAAAGTGAATTTGAGCGGGTCATGACCCAACCCGATGTCCCATTCAGCCCATTTAATATCTTCAATCTCAACCCAACTCGCCCATTTGACACCCCTATGTATTTGTATTATAGATTCTTGAAATATACAACTTATTATCATGTAATGGATTACTATGTTAGTAAGAGTTTACTAATATAAGACAGAAAATTGATATTCTATTACCGATTCTTGATCGCCATATATATATATATCCTCATGGGTTGTTCCTACTTCTTCCTTTATTTTTTTTGGTTTAGTCATTATTGAAATTGTTTAAATTATTAAAGAAATATGGATTTGAGTTAAAATATACATTTGCAACAAAAATTTAAATTATACTAAGTGTTATAAATGATTATAATAATGTGGATGTCCATAACTTCTTGGTGTAATTTCTCCTTTAAGTGTAGTAAATCCCCCACCTTCACTACCTCCTCATTGATCATCTATTCCCCAATATTCTTCCCCACTTTCTTATTAGTTAATGTCATGTTTATGACACCTCTTTAAATCCCCCTATGTAAAATTGTATCTTCGTCATTTGATTTTTTTTATGGATCTTGGTTCGCGCTTTCCGACTTTCCCACTCATGACAGGGCTCGTCTTGCTTGTGTGTCACCTTAATAAAATAAAGTTATACAACTATCATATATATATATATATGGTCTAATGATTATTGGGCATGGTTTGCCAAAAACTTTTACTATAAATAGATGTCTTGAGGAAGATGTTCTAAACACTTGAAAGAAAGAAGAAACTTATATTATATTGATCTTTTGTTGCTTTGTTCTTATTATTCCTCTTGTCTTGCTCTTTACATTGCTATTCTTGTTCTAATTATTGAAACTTGTTATCAGCATGACTCTACTCTTTTTCAAGATTTCAATCTGTTAGGTATAATCAACTTACTTGTCTTGAACATTGTTGTTTGTTATTTTCTTTTACTAAACTTTCGATTTTAACATTAAAAATTACACATGAAATAATAGCATCGGTCACCTTTATATGCATACTAGAAAAATATATTACATGCTTATTGTACTAAGCTTTTTCCACTTTCATTTTTTTCACTATCATAGTTTGTATGTCTCTAGCGCTTAATTTTTCTTATAATATACAACATGAAATTTAATTTTAAAGTTGTTAGGCAGCTATATTTTTGGTGTTATTTTTTTTTTTTTTCATATTTTGTGTTTTGTTTATAGTTATTATTTGGGTTAATGTTTTCATGGTGTATTTTAAAAGCCTTTATTTTTGTGAAAAAAGGAAAAGTAACACACTATTTTATTTTTTAAAAAATGTGTTAAATTCTTGAAAGGAGAAAAGTCTACTATTTTGATATTATGTTATTGTATTGTTGTCTAACTTCATTATTTTTATAGTAGTTTTCATCATGTCGAATTTGTCGAAGATTGAGTTTGTGGAACTTGACATCTCCAAAAAAATTACTTGTCATGGGTTCTCGACGCTGAAATTTACCTAGCTGTTAAGGTCTTAGTGCTACTATTACCCCGAATAATGCAGCGTCGAGTTAGGACAAGACCAAGGCTATGATTTTTCTTCATCATCATTTGGATAAAGGCCGAAGGTTGAATGACAGCGAAAGATCCACTTGAATTATGGACTGATTTGAAGGGAAGGTATGACCACCTAAAGGCCATGATACTGCCTAGAGTTTGTTATGAGTAGATGCACTTATGATTTCAAGATTTTAAAACCGTTGTTGAATATAATTCTATTGTATTCAGGATTATTTTCCAATTGAATTTATATGGGGAAACTATAAATGATGAGGACATGATGGAAAAACACTTACTATTTTTCATACCTCAAATGTGATATTGCAGCAGCAATACCGTAGAAAGGGCTTTCAAAAGTATTCTAAATTGATCTCATGCCTTCTTATGGCTGAGCAACATAACGCCTTTTTGATAAAAAAATCATGAAGCCCATCCCACTGGAGCTACTCCACTACTAGAAGTAAATGGGGTACAAGCACATGACCAGCCTGAAAGACAGTAAGATCGGGGTCATAATAATATGCGTGGATGTGACAATGTCAAGGGATGATATAATAATCGTTATAGTGGTGGAAACCAAAAAAGGGTGAACCAAATGGGTCCTCAAAACAATTCTTCGAGAGGAAATTGTCATCGTTGTGGCATGAAAGACCATTGAAAGAATAAATGTCGGGCGCCTAAGCATTTTGCTAGGCTTTATCAAGAATCTTTCAAAAGATAGAGAAATGAAGGTGGGACCTCTTCTAGTGCCTGAATGGAGTCACACTTGACTTTCAAAAATGATGATGAGGAAGGACCTTCACAAAAATATGATGATAATGTTGAGGCAAACTTGGTCTTGAAAGATGATGATTTTGATGGCCTTGATGATTATCACTCATTTGGAAGTTGAAGACTTCTTTGGAGATCAAAACTAAATCTTGATCAATTTATTGGGAAAATAAATAATGTTGTTTTTTATCATGTTTCCCATTATGTTGTTTTTATTTTTCAAGAAAAAAATATTTAAGTTTCATTGTAAGATTGTAAGACTTCACATTTCTTATCATGTATTTTATTTTGTGAAGATAATAAAGTTTTTCCAAACTTCAATTGGATCAAAGATGAGTAATGGAGATATTTGCCTTCTTGATAGCACTACAACTCACACTATATTAAGAGAAAAGAAATATTTCTCTAATTTGACTATAAAAAGAGCCTATGTTAATACAATATCTGGTAGTACAAAATTAATTGAGGGATCTGAAAGAGTGGCATTGTTACTACCTGAGAGAACAATATTGGCCATTGATAATGTATTATATTGCAGTAAGTCTCAAAAAAACTTATTAAGTTTTAAGGTTATTCGCTAAAATGGCTATCATATTGAGACTGCAGATGAAGGAAAGGTTGAATACCTTTATATTACTGTAATAAAAGATGGGAAATTTTTTTTGTATGAAAAACTACCTGCACTTTCTTCTGGATTATATCATACAAATATTTGTATGGTTGAATCACATGCCATAATAAACAAAAGGTTTACAGATTCTAATGATTTTATCATTTGGCATGGCCAGTTGGACCATCCTGATTTTAATATGATGCACAAAATTATTGAGAAATCACACGGGCATACTTTGCAGAATCAAAATTATTCAATCAAAGAAGTTCTCTTGTGCTGCTTGTTCTTAAGGAAAGTTGATTATTAAACCATCCATAGCTAAGGTTGGGATTGAATTCCCTGCATTTCTGAAACGTATACATGGTGATATATGTGGATCAATTCATCCTCCATGTGGACCTTTCAAATATTATATGATCTTGATAGATTCATCTACAAGATGATCACATGTGTTCTTATTATCAACTCACACTACGATTTTTGCGAGATTGTTGGCTTAAATAATAAGGTTAAGAGCACAATTTTTAGATTATGCAATAAAGTCCATTTGTCTTGACAATGCTGGTGAGTTTTTATCTCAGTCCTTTAATGATTATTGTATATCCAATGGAATAAAAGATGAACATCCGATTGCTTATGTTCACACTCAAAATGGTCAAGCAGAATCATTGATCAAACATCTTTAATTAATAGCTAGACCGATGTTAATGAGGACAAAACTTTCTATTTCAATATGGGGGCATGGTATTTTGCATGCAGCGACACATGTGTGCATAAGGCCAACCAGTTATCATAAATTCTCCATATTACAGTTGACTTTGGTCAAGAACGAAATATTTTTCATCTTAAAATTTTTGGGTGTGCAGTATATATTTCAATTTCTTCACCACAATGCACAAAGATGGGACCCTAAAGAAGGGTGGGGATATATGTTATGTATGAATCCTCTTTCGTTATAAAATATTTAGAACCTGCGACATGAGATTTATTTATGACAAGATTTGTTAATTGTCATTTTGACGAATCAGTATATCCAACATTATAGGAAGAACATAAGTAACTGAAATATGAGATAGAATGAGATCTATTATCGCTATCTCATTTATATCCCCGAACAAATCAATGTGAGCAAGAGGTTCAAAAAATAATTTACTTGCAAAATATTGTCAATCAGCTGCCAAATATATTTACTAACCTTCCAAGGTTTTGTAAATCTTATATTCCAGCTGCAAATGCTCCAGTTTGAGTTTATGTCCTCATAGGACAAGTGGTTAATACAAATAGAGGAGTATAAATTACCCCTTGAAGTTGTCTAGTTTTATCCATGGTACACCTGAACTTTAAGTCTTCTGAAGTACCCCCCCAAACTTGTTGATTTAGTAAGTCGTGTGTCCCTTTTTAGCCCACGTGGCACAATGTGTGATTTCAAACTCCATTAGGTGCGTGATGGAGTAATTTTTTTGCCAAATCAACATTTTTTAACGGCCAAACACGAAAAAAATTCATTTTTCTTTATTTTTTTCAAAAACTTCAAAGCCTTCTCTCTCTTCTTTTCCTATTTATTATCCCCCTTTCTCCATCACTTCCAAAATGTGTAGAATTTTTTTTTCTTTCAATTGCTTTATTTTACCTACTTAAATTAGGGGTGTGCATCGATCAGTTCGGTTTGATTTTTATATTATTGGTTTAGTTTATCGATTTTTGATTTTTAAGTATGCTAAATTAATAACCAAAATAATAAGATATTTTTTTTTAATCTCATTTTGATTTATCAATGTTTAGCCCTTAACGATTCAATTTTTTATTTAACTGATAAGAAAATACTCATAAAATAGAAAAAGTAATATCTGACATGAAAAGAAACTGAATCTTAGTCGCAATCAAAATCCTACTTATATATTTATATATATATGTAGGGTGTAAAATAATAATTTAATATTATCTTATTGGGTTACCCAATAACCCAATAAAAAATTGAAATCGAGCCAACAATCCAATAATTATTTTTTATAAAATCATTAAAAAATTATTAACCCAATAGCTATAAATCAATGACATTTTTATTAGTTCGATTTTTGTGCACCCCTAACTTAAATTGTGATTTCTTACTCAACTAATTATAATTGAAAACATATTTATGCATATGAGTCTTCTCAAAATCCTAATCGAAACAGTAATCGAAAACTACTATGAAACACTAATCGAAAATCCCATATTTTTAACACCAAAAAGTATAATTTTTTAGATAATATCTTACTTGATCGACGAAAATTCAACCTTTCACTATTTCGGAGCAGAGGAAAACTCAAAAACATAATTTTTTTTAGAGAGAAATTGGATAATTAATGGTAGAAGTGAGTTATTTTTTGATATAGAATAAATATAAGGGAAGTGGATGATATATATCCACGTGGACCGACACATAAGTAGTTTTTCCAAGTGTATGCGCATGTTTTACACGTTGTGGTCTGTGGGCCAAAAAAGGCACACGACTTACTAAATCAACAAGTTCAGGGGGGTTACTTAAAACGACATAAAGTTTAAGTGTACCATGAATAAAATGAGACAACTTCAGGGGGGTAATTGATACTTCTCTCTAATGCAGATGAGTCTAGGACACGTTTGAAACGTGGTAGGCCAATTGGTACCAAGGATAAAAATCCTCAAAAAGAAAAGAAATAAATGATCAGAATGATCATAATATGGTGGCAACTGCTCAAAAAGAGCCTCGAGATCTAACAAATAATAAGACCATTGAGGAGGTTAAAATACCTAAAACTAATGAAAATGAAGAAATCTTAATAAGTTTTATCTCGATGAGAAATAAGTGGAATCAAAATAGTATTGTGGTTGACAAAATTTTTCTTACAATATTGCTACTGAAATAATGAAACAAGATGAGGATTTGGAATCAAAATCTGTCAATGAATGTAGATAGATAAATGATTGGCCAAAAGGAAGGATGCAATTCAAGTGGAGTTGACTTCACTTGAAAAACGTAAAGTTTTCGAATCAATAGTCCGAACACCTGAAGATTCAAGCCAGTGGGGTAATGGGTTTTTGTGCAAAAATGAAATAAAATAGGTAAATCCATAAGATATAAAGCATGACTTGTGGCACAAGGTTTTTAACAAAGGTCTGACATTGACTATGCAGAGACATATTCTCCTGTGGTGGTTTGAGTTACCTTCAGATATATAATAAATCTGACAGTTCATGAAAAGATTGACATACCCTAATTGATGTTGTTACGTGATATCCTAAAGGACTATCAAACATGAAATGGACAATAAAGGAACAAAAATCATCAAGTTTACAAAGAGAAAACAACACACTAGAAGGAGATAAAGAAGAAGAATTGCATAAAATTAAAGATAGATAGAGAGACCCTCACTTCCCCCAATGAATAGCACTAGAAGGTGTATCAAAACTTCAAAAACACATCACTAACGTAAGATCAAACTACTCTCTTACGTGACCCAAAGGAAACACTCTTCCTAAAGCATACCTTTCTTGCCAAATTTCCCAATACAAGTGAAACCCTAACTTCAAATGTATTCAAGGAACCAATTTCGGGTTTGAGAGATAAAACTAAAAGACTAAAGCTACAATCTAAGAATAATATCCAATTTCATCAAAGTCTAAGAAAAATACAAGCTAAAGGGTCTATTTATACTTATTATAACCAAATGACCAAAACACCCTTAATGAAGGGTGCTCCTTTGGAGTGTAGAAAGGGAGTCTCAAAAGACCATAATGTCCCTAAGTTGAGGTGCCTTTGGAGTATATTCAAGGCTACCTTGGAGTGTATTAAAAGCTCTTCTTCACAAGGCTAAGCTCCTATTTGCATGAACAAGGCTTGAAAGGCTCCAAAAGGGTCTTCAATCCGCAACTTGAACCTTTGACAATACCTTGTACTCTTTGTGCTCTTCATGCTTGTATCATCTTCTCCATCTTGAAAGGAATTTGTCCTCAAATTCATACCTTGCAAAAACAAAGAGGGAAGAAAAAAAGCACACAATCCTCTTAGTAGGAGGGTTAACATTAGTACCACAATTATATCATCACTCCAAGGTGGTTCACACTTTACATACATCTACTTATCCTTGGTATTTAACATGAAAAACTTAGCATATAGGATACCAAAGACATGAATAGCATTAATATCAAAAGTAAGTGAGCACGAGGAGCAACTATAACCTTCATATTTCAAGAGTATTCCGGGGTCAAATGAAAGAAATATACAAGAATCTAAGCGGAGGTTAGCCATTCCTTTTACTAGAGAATCAAACTCACAATCATCTTCATTCAAGAAAGGAAAACAACCACCAAGCTTAGTACCTCTACGTAATATCAATTCAAAATTAACATGGTTATCATCATAGGCAAAGAGGTAATATAGGAAGGAATCAAGTGTGAAGACATCAACCAAGGTACTATCATCTACAAGAGGGTCATGTAGTTTGTGAATACTTTTGTCACATGATAATGGAACCTTATTCAAGTTATAAGTGCTAGCACTAGATGGACACAAATCATTCTTACAAAAAGAATTGATTTTGTCATCTAAAGGATCAACTAGTTCTTGCGTACTTACAACAAGAGTTTGGTCCATATACAACCTATCAACACCAAGAGTATCACAAAAGGGAGATTCATACACTTCTTGACTAATCCAATCCGAAACTACACCACTTTGGCTACCTTGTAGATTATGAGAAGTGTTTTCTTCACTTGGTTTCGCATCATGGCAGCCCTCATGCTCCATATTACAAGGGAATATGTCAAGGTTTCCCTTTGGATTCACTTCTTCACCGCTTATCTCAAAATGGGGACTTTCGGCCAAGGGCTTGAAGGAAACTTCCTTGGGCTTTTCCTCGGGACTTCTAGGGTATTAAACCTGCACATGAGAAGATAAAATACTAGGAAAAATGCTAGTATTTGGGTTAGTGAATAAAAAGGGTCCTTTGTGGACAAGATCCACAATCAAGCATTTTTTTCCTTTCCAACTTCACTACCCATGGTTTTCCCTTCCTTTTCCCCTTTTTATTCACATTCTTCTTGTACCTCACTAATAATTTTCTCTCCATCTTGAAGCTTGGCCTCACTCTCTTTGGTTTCTAACTCATGGAGAGGAGTCATTGGACTTTGTGAAGTATAGGATATTTGGACTTGAGGTGTTTGGAATTGTGGAGATTTTGGTGGACATAATCTATCAACCCTCGCTCTAATTCTAATCATGTCACCCCTCATTGAATCCATATCACTCCTTATAGCATCATTTCCGCTTTTCATTTCTCGACTCAAGGCCTCCATTTGGGCCATCAAATCTCCCATAACATCATTTCCCAAAGGTTGGGAAGTAGTACCTTCGGTTTCCATGGAAAATGTACCTACGAAGTGCAAAAAATAGTAAGCAAAATAACCTACAAAATGAGCAAACGAGTTAGTTCAAAAGCCTCACTTCACTCACATTCAACCTCACCTCACACTTGGCTTCACAAGTGTTGGAGAACCTTCAATACTTGGCAAGTTACTTGAGAGGTGAGAATCTTTGAATTGGAATGGATCTTCATTTGAAACGACTCAAAATAAGTGCTACACAAACTTGAACCAACAAAAATACTACAACTTGAAAATGAGAAAAGCACACAAAAATCGAAGACGTGAAACAACGGACTCTAATCTAATTACCAAACTAGTAGGTACTTACTAGCTTACTAATTAGTAATAGAATCAACACAAAAGCAACTAGAAACAACAAATAGAAACTAGGAAATCTAAATTTAGAACTCAATTTGGTTGTTTGTATAAGTGATGATATGGCAGCTTATGATTGGATGTCACTTTTCAAAATTTTCAAATCTCAATACACTTGTTTCGGTCAAACACACTTAAGAGAAGAAGAAATTTCGTGTGGGATGCAAAAATTGAAGGTTTTGAAGCCCTTTTGGAGCTTCAAATGAATTCAAAATGGATTGGTCCCCCGTTGTACTTTCAATTGTACTTGATTATTCCCTTTGTCTCTTCTTTCTTTTGGATGACTATGAATATACCAAGGAATATTCCTTCACAAACACCAAGTACTCTCTCTTTCTTCTCTTTTTTTAGATCAAACACACTCTTTGAATACTCTTCCTTAGCAAGACTTGATGAACATGGAAGAACAAGCTGAATAATTAAGAGTTGACCAAAGTTTGACCACATCGCAAATGACACCAAATCTATTTTTTTTTTTAAAGATCTAGGTTCCTTATGCCAAAACAACCTCAACCAACTAAAAATCAGCCACAAATCAAGTCACCAACACAAGCCAAAAAATGTCACCCTCTCCAAAAGCTTCAAACAAGCCACAACAATGGTGGATCTAGCTAAAAAACAATCAAACTTCACTCTAAAAGTAGATCTAGACTTCCTATGTGCTAGAGAGAAAGGATCTAGCACTAGAAATCTTCAAAACAAAACAAAAACTTGTAGATCTAACTTGGAAAATTCGGATCTTCAACAAACACACAATTTTTTTTGGTATTTTTTGATTTTTGACTCTTTTTGATGAGATTTTCTATATAAGAACACTAAAACCAAGGATTAGAGTTGTGGGAACAATCCTAAGCAAGGCTTTGATACCAAATGATAGCCTAAAGGACTATCAAACACGAAATGGACACTAAAGGAACAAAAATCAGCAAGTTCACAAAGAGAAAACAACACACTAGAAGGAGATGAAGAAGAAGAATTGCATGAAATTAAAGATAGATAGAGAGACCCTCACTTCCACCAATGAATAGCACTAGAAGGTGTATCAAACCTTCAAACACACATCACCAATGTAAGATCAAACCACTCTCTTAGGTGACCCAAAGGAAACACTCTTCCTTAAGAACACCTTTCTTGCCAAATTTCTCAATACAAGTGAAACCCTAACTTCAAATGTATTCAAAGAACCAATTTCTGGTTTGAGAGCTAAAACTACAAGACTAAGGCTAAAATCTAAGAATAATATCCAATTTCATCAAAGTCTAAGAAAAATACAAGCTAAAGGGTTTATTTATACTTATTACAATCAAATGACCAAAATACCCTTAATGAAAGGTGCTCCTTTGGAATGTAGAAAGGGAGTCTCAAAACACCATAATGTCCCTAAGTTGAGGTGCCTTTGGAGTATATTCAAGGCTACCTTGGACTGTATTAAAATCTCTTCTTCACAAGTCTAAGCTCCTATTTGCATGTACAAGGCTTGAAAGGCTCCAAAAGGGTCTTCAATCCGCAACGTGAACCTTTGACAATACCTTGTACTCTTTGTGCTCTTTATGCTTGTATCATCATAGCTTGTTTGTATGGATCATTAGACAACGATATTCATATGAAATTTTAGAAGCCTTTAAAGTTCCTAAAGCATATAAAAGTTCGCAAGAAACTTGATCAATACAGCTTCAGAAATCCTTATATAGATTAAAACAATCAGGGCGGATGTGGTACAATCGTCTTAGCGAATATTTACTAAAAAAGTAATATAAAAATGACCCTATTTGCTCTTGTGATTTTATAAGAAGGCCTAGATTTAAATTTTCTATAACAGTTGTGTATGTTGATGACTTGAATATCACTGACACTCCTAAACAACTTATAAAAGTTGTTGAGTGTTTGAATAAATAATTTGAAATAAAAGATTTAGGAAAGACAAAATTTGTCTCGGCCTACAGATTGAGCATTTGATAAATTTAATTTTTCTCCATCAATCAATCCACACTGAAAAGATTTTAAAGTGATTTTACATGGATAAATCATATTCATTGAGTACTCCAATGGTTGTAAGGTCGCTTGATATAAACAAAGATCCATTCAACCTCAAGAAAATGATGAAAAATTTATTGGTGATGAAACACCATATATAAGTGCAATCTAGGCACTAATGTATCTTCCCAATAATACTCGACCAAATATTTGTTTTGCAGTAAGTTTATTGGTAAGATTTAGATCTTTCCCAATAAAAATATATTGAAATGGTGTCAAACATATATTTAGATGTCTTCGTGGAACCATTGACTTGAGATTATTTTATTCCAATGAATCTAAGTCAGAAATAATTGGTTATGCAGATGCAGAATACTTGTCTGATCCATATAAGGCTCGATCTCGGATGGGTCATTTATTTAAATATGGTGGCATAACTATATCATGGCGTTCAATGAAGCTAACATTACCTACAACTTCTTCAAATCATGCAGAAATCATTGTTATTCATGAAGCAAGCTGAGCGTGTATCTGGTTGAGATCAATGACTCAACATATTCAGGAAATGTGTGGATTTTCTCTGAATAAGAATATTCCAACTACATTGTATGAAGACAATGCTGAATGTATAACTCAGTTGAAGGGAGGTTATATTAAAGGATATAAAACAAAACACATTTTACGAAAATTCTTTTTCACTCTTGATCTTGAAAAAAAGGGTGAAATACATGTTCAACAAATTCGTTCGGCTGATAATTTGGTAGACTTGTTCACTAATGCATTACCAACCTCAATATTTGAGAAGTTAGTATTCAAGATTACTCTGCCCCATCTCCGAGAAATGAAATAATGTTTGCATCAAAGGAGTAAAATACGCGCTGATGCGTTAGGATGCACGTACTCTAGACTAGTATAATCTAAAAGTAAAAATTTTTATAAAGGTAATTCGAATTTTTTGTCATTTATTAAATTATTATTCTATAATAAATAATTTTTTTTTACTTATTTTCTTTAATTATTTAATTATTTCTGTAATATTTAAAATTGAAAAGTCCATATGATAAAGATTTCTTACTTTTCCTTATTTGAAATTTAATAAAATTCTACTTAAGGTTCAACCATTATATATATATATATATATATATATATGTATTTATGTAAATATATATATGTATTTATGTATATATATATATATATATATGTATTTATGTATATATATATATATGTATTTATGTATATATATATATATGTATTTATGTATATATATATATATGTATGTATATATGTATGTATAATTTGATGTACGAGTAGTACATACATTGAGAGGCACCGCAGTGGAACAACCATTACTATATGTATATAAATTCTTCTTCCTCTTCCTTTTTTCTTTTTTTTTTTTCTAATTTCTTCGTTTTACATGTTGTGATTTCGTTATATATCTTTGGATAGAGTTCTATATGCATATGATTTTGATTTTGTCAGTGATTTTGATAGAATTCTATTTTGATCCTATGTTCTATCTGATGTCTTTATTGTTTATTTTGTTTTATTTTTTATTTTCAATTAGCACATAATGCTTATCCACTTATATGCATATGATTAAATTGCACATAACATGCAGTTCTTTATTCCTTTGAATTTTGAATTTCAATTTTATTTTCATCATTATAATTAATGATGATGAGATTTAGTGAAGTTTTTGATGGATCTTCAGCATTGTAGGTGATCATATCGACAAATTTTCTATTTTTTCTTGGAGATATCTCAATAGCTCAACCAAGTTGCATGAAAAGCTTGAATTGATTTAAAGTTGCATGGTAATTTCTAAACTCATCTTCTTGGTGAGTGGTCTATTGACGCTGTCGCTAAACTTAATCGGCAAGATACTGACATAGCTATAAATTGGGCTGGTGGGTTGTTAAGTGTTGCTTCGAAGTTTTTTTTGTGTTAATGATATTGTCCTTATAATTCTTGAACTTCCAAGGTACATAGAATAAATATACAAATTACAGTTCTTTATTTTTCTTATTTTAGCAGTTATTTTACATGCAAAAAAGATAAATTTTTTTTATGGTTTTAGCTAACATTGGTAGCATCTTTCTATGTATGTTATGAATTTCTTATGCCCTTACGAGTATTCGTTTAGGTATCGCTAATGTACTCTATTTTTGTGTATAGTGGTGATGTTAAGATTTTTAGTAAGAGGGTTCTAAATATAAAGAAGTAAGCATATGGAGAAGCCTAAGGAGTCAACATCTATTATACATACATCAAAGGTTTGATATGTTGAGGTTGTAACTTTTGTTGTACATATTTCATGGGTATTCGTATGTTAGTTCTGATTTCTTCATTTTTCTTATTGTATTTGTTTCAGAACCATGTAACAAAAACTATTTTTTTTTGTTTTGAAATGTCATTTGTCTTCTATTTATATTATTGAGAATTGTTGCTCACTTGATCGTGTGAGAACTTTAGAAAAAAAATCTACAACAAAAGCCCAGAAGAAGTCTATTTTGTGTTTAATACTTGTTGTAAGTCAGTTTAAAATGACTAATAAAAAATAATGCTTCAGTTATAGTTTAGCTAACACATGATTGGAGAAATCTGGTGTTAAACACAATTTGCTTATATATGATTTTATTCAATTTTGATTTTTATAATCTGTGTTTGCACAAAATGTTGTGTTATATTATTGAGAATTGTTGCTCACTTGATCGTGTGAGAACTTTAGAAAAAAAATCTACAACAAAAGCCCAGAAGAAGTCTATTTTGTGTTTAATACTTGTTGTAAGTCAGTTTAAAATGACTAATAAAAAATAATGCTTCAGTTATAGTTTAGCTAACACATGATTGGAGAAATCTGGTGTTAAACACAATTTGCTTATATATGATTTTATTCAATTTTGATTTTTATAATCTGTGTTTGCACAAAATGTTGTGTTTTTATTATTTTCTGCCTAATATGTGCACGAATTTCTTTAAAAAGTTTTACTAAGAGTACTTGATTTTGTAGAATTTCACATTCTTTTTTAACTGATTGCTAAAAAAAGGTATCACATTTTTCACATTCTTCATTGATCTTGTTGTTTGATGCTACAACAGATATTACCTCCCATTCAAAAGTAGATTTTGAAATTCATACTTGAAAGATTGAGTTTTTTAAGATATGATTTTCGAAATTTGAAGTTGCGTTTGGACGAACAGTTTGGTTAAATATTTTTTGAAGTTTTCGTTAGTGAATATATTTATAACAGGATACCATTGACACTATTAACACGTTATACGCGGTCTTTATATGAAAGATACTAATAATATCTGGTTTTATGTTTCTCCAACAAACTATTGTTGGTATCAGAGAAAACTAAATTAAATTTAAGGATGTACGGTTGAATGGTACAAACATGGGTCATACTCTTATCTGATATTGGTTCATATTTAGTGAACAAAAGCTATTCAAACTTGTTAGGAAGATTGCAGAAAACTCCTAGAAATTCTTACTATATGTGTATCTAAGTTTTTCAGTAGTTCTGAATGCAAAAGTAACAACAACTCAAGACAACATGAGAAGGTTATTGATTTCAAGAATGTAGATTTTTCCATGATGTTTGATTGATGTATACATGGTTTAACATAAGGAAAACATCCTAACGCAGGAATTGCTAGATTATAGAAAAAGTCTCCAAAATCAAGGCTTGACTTGCAATGATGGCAACTAACATTGCCATAAATAAATGTATATAAAACAAACAAATTATACATTACATTATCAAGTACAAAATTTTAAAAATAACATAATCTTATAAGATAAAAAGTGTACTTATAGAGGAACATGATAATTCACTTTTACAATCACAAAAATAGACTCTATAGTGACTTTGATATTCGATCTAAACTGAATCTAAGCAAATTACTGTATTAGAAATAAACATATATGTGGTGTTTGTGATGACACTAACATTGTGCTTCCTCTTACTAGCTATGATCATGATTTGGTAAACTCGCATTCTTTTTGTAATCATCTATGTTCTAATCACTGGCACAGTTGAGCTTGTGTACCTAAGCTCGGTCCTTTACAAGTTTAATGAAGGAGGCTATATTTCACTGGCTTTCGATATATCCTAATGTTTATCATGTATGTATATAAGTGCGTGTATCAAAAGAAGTATCATGTTGAGGTAGAACACAATATCTCTCCCTTAAAAGTTAAAGAAATGGGTAGACCGAATAAATTAACATCGCCTACCTGGACTTGTAATTTTCTACTCCGAGCTTCCACCATCTTCAAGCATTACATGAAAAATGTGCCCAGAAAAACTTTCTTATTATGAATAGTAAATTGCCCTTTCAAGTGTAATTCCGGTTCTTTGAACCTCTACCTTTAAGGGCATTTCCCTATTCTTAATAGGGGTCCAAATAGGCCATAGCTATTCCTTTAGGATTAAGCATATCGCCATTATTGTCACTACTCCCGGTTGAGGAGGCTTCTTCTAGAAGTTGTAATATTTCTTCTTCATTGGCGTCTTGGCTTTCCATATCTTGTAAAGCCTTTTTTAATTTCTCCTTGAGGGCCTTCTTACTGTGAGAGGCCGAAGTTGAAGAAGTGGCTGCTGATTTCTCCTTGTCTGGAGTTTTTGAGACTGCTGGCTTTGGAGTCCAACCTTTGACCTTTATCTCTTTGGATAAGTATTTAATACGATGTTGTTCGCCTTTAGCGAAGTTCCATGAAATAATGTAAGAAACTCGCTTTTTGATAAAGAATTTACACATCTGAATGTGCTCGGGGAGGGTTGCACACCCTTCTTTAGTGCAGAAATCCGTAAACCGGTTAAGGAATTGTTGGGGAAGAATTTCTTTAATTCCTCCAAAGTAGATCCACCATTCATAAAACCATCTAGGGATGATGGCTTCTACCATTGCTGGACAATATTTAACAAACCAAGTGTGGCCTGGTCTGACATATAAGAAATTAAACCATGCCGACTTATAGTCGTACCAATTATAAGTTTGTGGCCTATGCGGCATAGATAGTGCAATTGGTGTATGCAGGTGATCTGCAAACCAGTTGAAAGGAGTGAGTATCCTTTTAATAGTGAATCTCGAATAATCAATGTAATCCGGATTCCTTTCGTTCATAGAATGTTCAACTTCAATTGAGTCAGTGTCAACGAGGATGGCCTCATAATACCTTCTAGTCTTAATAGGATTTTCTGTATCCACAAAATTCTTGTCATTGTAGACAGGCTTGATCAGCTGTTCTAATGGATATCCTTCATATGATTTGTCTAAAGCAATTATTGGCATTACCTGGGTGGTAATAAATTTGAATTCTTCCCTGATTGGAGAGGTTTGTTTTGAAGTGACCGCCGAGGGATCTACGGCCTGTGCAAAGGTCTCTGGGGCCTTCATGGCGTAACTTTGTTTGGTTTGAACTGATGTACTGGATAATTGCCCTTTATCAAAGGGCTTATTTGTTTTCAAATCGACCAATTTGCTTGGCATTGGTGGGGTGAGCTTTGGAAATTCTGCCAAAGCCGAGAATTTGTTTTGGAACGGAGTCTGGAGTTCCGTCTTTAGTGTAGGCCTCTGAGGGACCGATGGTCTTAACGGGTTAGTTAATGCGGAGGGGGAATCGAATGGTCTAGCCATCCTGGTTTGGTCTTGTTTGTTTTCTGCTGGGACTTTTCCCAGGGTGGAGGGTCTCATGTTGGCCCTATAAAAATTCTCTTGTTAGAAAATCAGGAAGGGAATTATTTTCGCCTTTTATAAACTCAATTTGAAAATCAAAGCTAGATAGGAGAGCTTGCCATCTAGCAAATATTTGTTTTGAAACAAGATTTTTAACGTCTTTTTGCAAAATTTCTTTAGCAGATTTACAATCTACTCTAAGCAAAAATTCTTTATTAACGAGGTCATCTTGAAACTTTGTGATACATAGCACTATAGATAAAACTTCCTTTTTAACAGTGCTGTAGTTTTTCTGTGCGGAATTCCATATTCCGGAAGTAAATCTGACTAACTGCTCAGGAGAATTCTCATTGATCTTTTGTTTCAGTATACCCCCATACCCAATGTCGGAAGCATCGGTTTCGACTATCATGAAGGCTTCAGGGTTAGGAATACCTAGACATGGAAGGTTTTGGACCAAGTTCTTGATCTGAGTGACTGCATTGGTTTGGTCAAGACTCCAAGGAACTGGGGATTTCTTGAGTCTTTTGTAAAGAGGCTCACAGACCTGTCTAATATTAGGGATAAAATCTGCAACGTAATTAAGACTTCCTAAAAATCTCTGGAGTTGCGTTTTATCAGTAATTTCATTAGGGAATTTAGAGGAGAACTCAATGGCTCGGCAAATAGGTTTATAGCTACCTTGGTAAAGGTCGTGCCCTAAGAATCTGACAGACGTTTGGAAGAGCTTCATCTTTGTGGCACTAACAACCAAACCATTAAGTTTAACAATCTTAAAGAAAGTATTTAAATGTTTGAAATGAGAATCAATATTCTCTGAGAAAATAAGCACATCGTCAATATAAACAATCGACATATAAGTATAGGGATTGAAGATATTGTTCATAATATTCTAAAACTCTGAAGGAGCGTTTTTGAGACCAAAAGGCAAAACATTCCATTCATAATGCCCAAAAGGGACATTGAATGTTGTTTTGTATTTATCCTTTTCAGCTATTTGAATCTGCCAGAATCCTGACTTCATATCAAATTTACTGTAAAGGTTTGCCTTGAAGGTTCTTTTGAGAAGATCCCTTTTGTTAGGAATCGGATGTCGGATCCATTTTAAGACGGCATTTAAAGGCTTGTAATTTATCACAAGTCTAGGGGTGCCGCGTTCCTTTTCTGCACTGTTATTAACATAAAAGGCAGAGCAACTCCAGGGGAAGTTAGAGCTTCTGATGATACCATTTTTAAGGAGATGATCTATTTCTTTCTTGCAGATTTCCATCATCTCATGGTTCATTTAGATAGGTCTGGCTTTAGTGGGAATATTTTGTTCGTCGAACCCGGGGATATAAGGAAGTTCAACCAAGTGTTTCTTCCTTTCCCAAAACGCATTAGGGAATTCAGAGCAAATTTCTTTTTCAAAGTTTTTCTGAAGGTTGGAAATCTTTGTAATCATTTCCGGGGTTTTTAAGGATTGCTCAATTTTCTTGATATGAACATCTTGCTTAAGAAAATTGACATGAGAAGAAAGTCGGTTAATTTTAAAAACCGTCTGTTCTTTAATAAGGTTTCCTTCGTCTTGAGAGAGAGGCCTTAACAATGGAAAGAACAAGGTTTGGTTTAGGAGAGTAGTACGAATGCCATCGTAGTCACTCCAGTAGGGTCTAATCTGGTTGACGAAAGGTATGCCGAGAATGATATCTTCTGTGATATCTTCGGTGATGATGAAGTCATTAACAAGGCAAATGCCATTGTTACAGATATGAGCTTTAGGGAGTTGATAATGAATTGTCATTTTTTCTCCCGTCGCTGAGTAAAGGCGAGAGGTACTCTTGGTAAGGTACTTTGTAGGCACAAGACCTTTGACAATACAGTTACTATCGGCTCCTGTATCGAAGAGGGCGACTCTACTAAGAACGAAGTCTTTGTTTATGACAATTTTTACGGCTATATGTTCGCTATAAGCTTTTATAGCCGAAATTGCTTTGCCGGACGTGGAAGGAGAATCTGAGCCAGGAAAAGAACTAGGTTCTGGTTCTCTAAGATGGTCACTAGGGATGATTGGGAAAGCCTTGGGGGACTCTGGAGGAGAAATCTTTTGTGGGGGGGAAATACTTTTGAGAACTTGATCTGTAAGAACGTTAAGTTCTACTTGGTCAAGTTGAATTTTTAGGTTCTTGATTTCACCCTTTAGGGTGGAGATTTCTCCTTTGAGATCAGCAATAGATGGTTCTGTCGGTTTATTGAATCTAGACAAAACCTGTTTCATGCTGAAAGGTTGAATAACGGGTTTGGGGGGTTTCTCTTCGTGAGAAAGCATCAATCTTTTGAGTTCTAGAAGATATTTACTTCTAGCCTCGTCATCTTGGATGTGTTCTATAATGTCAAATAGGATTTCTTTAGGATTTCCTAAAATGACATTAACAGTTTTCTTAGTGCAGGTGCAGAAAGTACTGTTACACATACATTCTTTGCCAGACTGGGATTGATCAGACTCATAAGCAGCATTGATGAATTCCTCATCGCTGTAGTCCTCACTTGAAGAGGTATAGGAGGATTCAGATGATTCGGGCGAGTCCTCCATTATAGAAAATAAACTAGCTCTGGTTTCTTCAGAGAGATCTAGCTGGTTTATCTTCTTCTTCTTATTGGACTTGCAATCTTTTGCCCGGTGGCTTGTTTTGCCACAAGTCCAACAAGCATCTTTAACCTTAGAGGTTTTGCGCTTGGTGGATTTTCTACTTGGTTTATAAGAATCTCGTTTGAAGGGTTTCTTACTAGAGGTAGCCTTCTTGTGAGGTTTGGAGGTTCTTTTCTTATGCTTTTTGCCAGGGCTGGTGAATCCATAATCTTGGCAGAAGGTTCCCAGTCCATATTTGGAAGTACTATCGTTCTTAAGTTGTTTCTTAAGCTTGATATCGGTGCAGAGATCTATTCCTACGGTAGTGATGAAGCTGATTAAGTCACCATAGGTTAGGATGTCATAAGGGATTTTTCCCTCGAATCTGTCTTTAATTTTGGTTCGAACCTTTTCGGCAAAGAGGGAAGGGAGACCACTAATAAATCGTTCCTTCCAGAAATCATTATTACAATCGGGTCGAATCATGACTTTGATAAGAAAGGTATCCTTATACCATCGAAAGTCTGCTAAGTCTTTGCAGGTGAGGTTGTTGAGGATTTCTAGGCTCCTATCTTGGAATAATTTGGGTTCTCCTATGAAATGTCTTGCTATATGGTATAGGAGAGTGGCGCAAGCGTCTTCTTTTGCAACTTGCTCAAGGATTTCTTGACCATTTTCAGTTTTAACAACTGTCTCAACGGTTGTGGCCCCATAGATAAGGTTTTTGACTTCGTCGGTGAAGTAGTTATCCCACCGATGTTTTATCATGCCAGTAAAACCTGATACGATCATGGTTGCGGCTTCTTTATCTGTGGCTCCTCTGATTTTATAAGCGGTAATAGCCACGCCCATTTCATGGAGTTTGTTGTAGATTTGATGCTCAGCCAAACCGTCAACATTCCATTCTGTTATACCGCGACCATCATGGTTGGAAGTCGAAAGGTAGGGATTTTCTTCAAACTGAACGTCTGGAGGAGAAGGTTTTTTGTAATAGTTTTTTCTAGTAGAAAAACGATCACTGGTAAGTTTTGAAAGAGAATTTTTCTGGTTGCTGGACTCAGCTTTCTTTGAGATCTTAAACTTAGAAAGTTTGTCATTGATCTGTTCCAAGATTCTTCCCGATACCTTAAAATCATCGCTGAGATTAGGGAATTTTTCCTTTTTGAATTCAGGAATCTTGAAGATGGGATTGGTTATAAGATTGGGATTTGAAGTCCCTTTCTCAGGAGCGGGGAGACTAAAAGGAAGAGCAGAATTCTTAGTATCTCTGATTTGCTGGGAGATAGTGTGAAGGACCTGATTGGTATAGTTGTTTTGTTCAACTATCCTGTCAAGGTCTCTATTGATAGAGGTAGAGAGAGGTCGGTCATGCTTCTTCTTGAAGGGAGAAGCATTGAGGACTTCATTGGAATGAGGGATTTTTATCCCTTCCAGAGGAGGGGTAACCGATTCAATTATCTTGTTACTTTGGGTATACCATTTGTTAATGATAACGTTGAGGGACTCATTTTGATTCTCCATTCTCCCGGTGAATTCAAACCATCGGAAGAATTCTATATCACAACGGAGTTTTTTCATATCGGCTATCCATAGCCGACCAAACTCCTTTTGTTGCTCCTTAGAATAGGTACTGGTATACCATTTCCTTTTTAGAGCATCTTTGGGATGGTACCAGCGAGCTTCGAGAGCTTTAAGGTCAGGTGTGTATTCTTCGTCAGTCTTGATGACGAGAAGGCTAGGGTCTGTCCTGATTTTATGACGGGATATGGGAGGGGGAGGTTCCATATCCGAGGCCGTGGGACTGCCTGGATTATACAGATTTTCTGTGTCGGGGGACTCATGGACCCTGGTGGATTGCTGATAATAAACCTTTGGGATAGGACCAGAGAAGTCTACTCCTCTGACTTTACCCTTGTCATTGTTATTATCGGGATCATATTCGTCACTTTCCTCCCGGGTTTTGGAGGTGGAGCCTCTATGCGAGACAGACCGTCGAAAGGAAGAATTTCGAGGAGTGTCGAAGCCGAGGAATTTCAAATCAATCGAGCCATCAGGATGCTGAATAACTCGTTGTATTTGAGATTTTTCGGGATATGAACGAATAGGTTGAGTGATAGCATCAAATTGCCATTCGTTATTATGGATAACCTCTTCCCAGACCAAGGGTTTGGGGACAAAGATATTGGATCTATCTTTGTTGGCTTCCATAAGAGTGGTGACGCCTCTAGGACTTGTGAACCTAGCTTGGGGTGCGAGAGTGGTACCCATGAGTCGGTAATATACCCTGTATATTATTGCAATTTCTCTGGTATTGTCCTTACTGTTCATGTTTTTTGTTTTAACGTTGAGAGTTAAAACATCCATGATGTTAGGATCATTAATATCGACTGAGAAATTGGGGTAACAATTAAAGTAAACCGGGCCGTCGGCTAGGTTGCTTTGGATTACTCCTAAGAGAGAATCGTCAAAATTTAATAGACGAGCATATCTTAGTATAGCACAGACAGGGATGTCTAAGCCCTGTCGAAAGAGTGGCTTAATTGCCACCTGAACAAGGCCGATATGCAGATAATGAAACTGACTTTTAAATCGGTTTATATCTAAGTCATTTAAAATTTGAATAATTTCCAAAGAATTATTGATAGCAACAGTAGACTCAGAAGTCTTAATATTATGTTTTTTGAAAAAACAAAACTTTTCGATTTGATAAATCGTACTGAAAGATTCTTCTGGAATACTCCAGTTTTGAAGATTATTTTCAATATTAGCAATCTGGGTTGCTTTAGATGAAAGGTTAATAGTATTTTTTGTATTAATATTGGGATTCATATTTGAAAATACTGTCTAGAGACTGACTGGGAAACAGGGATTTTAACATAAAGAAACATAAACAATTATCAACTATGATACAACCTATAATAAATTAAGGCAATACATCGAAGGCTTATGGAATCTGGTTTAGTCTTAATGGCTTTACGACAGACTAATCTTAAGTGTTATCTTAGTGACGGGACTACCAACAGGGTCGAACTCTTACCTTAGATGAGACCATACTTTCAGGCTGACCAACGTCTAAGACCGGAGATTAATCGGTTCCTTCAAACACTTAAGAAAAGGTGAATACCCCATACTAAAAGAGGATCCCATTATAACACATGATATATTAAATTAATTTATTAAAAGTATAATCATAGCTGACAAAGGTTAATGTTAACAGTTATGAAAATTGTTTTCCCATGCTCTAGACAGATTATGTACCTAGCTGCTCATGCTAGGTACACAATCTGCCAATATGGCTCTGATACCAACTAAGGATAAAATAAAATTCATAGACAAAATAAAATAAATTGAAGCCTTCAATAATTACATTGAATTAAATAAATCAACAAATAATTAAAATGTAAGAAATAATTTTGAATTTAACAGACTCAATCTATAAAGATCTACTTAATATTGACAAGTTGTTCTTCATCCGGTGCTACAAAATTCAGCTTTAATCATCGTGGATCTTTAATTTTGCTAGCAAATGGTTTCTAAGCCTTCGCTTCTCCATATTTTCATAAAAGAATAGCATACTGTTTATGGAGTAATCCGACATCAAGTCCATCATTTGAAACTTGTAATCTATCGCTTGAATACTAGACGTAAGTGGCAACAAAAAGATCACAATCCCTGCGTTTGTAAAAATTAGATAATCTATATCTTGTAATTAATGTAAGAGTTATGAAATTTACGAAATGAAAATTAATCATGATGCTTACAGGATACCACTGGATTGTTGAGCAATTCCTTTAACATATTCTACATTAAATGGAATACCCATTTTATCCCGGTATGCTTAATTTTCCGACCAATCAGTAAGAATCATTTGGTCTAAAAAACCATTTATATATAACGCCCCGACATTCTATAACCAGAATGCCACACGGTGCTCATGATCCTGAAGGACCACAAGCTAACCCTCCACTGATATCTATACCTGAGCACTTCATAATATAATATAATAATTATGGAAAACTGGCGAAAACTTGCCATAAGGTTCAAAACATCTAAAATACACAAATCTGAAAACTGAATACTTATACATCTGTCAGAAAAGCCTCTAACTGTCTGAACTCTGGAGTTGATGGGACATGTCCCCAACTTACTCCATCTACTAAAATAAATTAAATCTAATATAATAATGAAATAAAGATCATCCTAGAATGAAGAGGACTTACTGCTGGGTCTACTGCAACTGATTGAAACTAAACTGCTATGGATGCTCTGGATCTCATGCACCGAACCTATCATATTAAACATCATAGTACAAAAAATAAGTATGCGATCAGTATGTGGGAATATACTGGCATACTAGTAAGGCTAAATGCAAGGGCTATATGAATGATCAATAAATAACTGAATGATATGCAAGAGATGGATTAGCATACAGAGAGAATCTGTAACTACTGAACATACTATGCATATTATAACTGAGCATAATGGGACTGAATTTGATAACTGATACTGAATATACTGTCAATCTGAGGTTTCTGAACATACTGAGATTCTGAGTATCTAAAGCTACTAAAACTAAAATCTGAGTTTACTGATGCTAACTGGCTGTATCAGAGATCAGGCCTATCTAGTGGGTGATCTCTGAGCATACTGATAACAATAATAAATGAAGAAATTTGAGATCAAGCCTATCTAGTGGGTGATCTCTAAATCTGCTGATAGTGATAATAATTAACTGAGATTGAGATCAGACCTATCTAATGGGTGATCTCTGGATCTGTTGGTACTGATACTGATTTACTTTATTTGAGACAGGCCTATCTAGCAGGTATTCTATGAATCTATAGAACTATTTAAGTTCCTTACTGAGCTGAGTGACTGTATCTAATAGTCCTAAATTTCTAAATTTCTATTCCAAAGATTGAGACTGAAACTGTGGGAGTTCTCACTTGACCAACATGCCCGAAATATGATCTAGTGGGGTACAATCTATAACCCCAGCTAGAAGGGTGTCAATACCGTGCCACAGGTAAAGACCTCTACTATGGTCAAGCCTCTCTAATAGGTGACCCTGAATAGGAAGTCAAGCTTAAGGCAATATGATAGTTAATCCTTAATCTAATGGGTGACTCCTGGTCTTGCACCGGCTACGCAGTTCTAGAGTTTAGGGATAGTTACTAATGACTCTACCTCTCTAACGGGGAAGATGTCATCCCTGCACTCGCTCGGTGCTAGTTCCTACTCCTAACTGAAGGACTCTAAACTAATTGTTAACTGAACTTAGACTGAGCTTGTTACTGTTCATATTTCTTTACTGATCTGACTGAGTTCACTTGGTTCCGTTATCTGATGGAACACTTATGAATTCTACTTTCTATCTGAATATGACTGAGTCCTGTGACTTACCAAGCTTTACTGAAATATAAACTGAGTACTGAGTTTGATTAGACTGAATACTAAGACTGGATTGAACTAGTACAGAGATCACTGAATTTCCTTAATGTTCCTGTCACTGACTGAATTCTACAGATCATAGTATGACTGAGATTATCTTGAGACTGACTCGGCTCTAGACAAACAGCTAAGTTTTTGGGTATAAATACCCCCAGGACTTGATAGCATAAATAAATAAGATAGGACCACACTTGAATATCATGATAATGGACTTTCATTCACAACACAATCCATACGATATCTCGTCAATCACTTGAATGTCATAAACATGTAAATGTATAGGGTATGCATACTAGTATGTCATAGTTGTTCAATAAGGAATACCCATGGATAAGAATGCATGCAAATTATCATAATACATTCACTAAGGCATTTCAACAAACGCTTGGCATGCACTATTTATAACATAATTGGGGATTTCATGTTTAACATACTAAAAAGGCACTATTATCTTTACTTAAGCATTCTATCAAACATATGGGGAGTATGCTTTGGTTATAACATAGATTCTATAATTAATTATCATGAATACATCAATATCATGCAACTTGAAGGGATTTTTATCATGAACATCACATAGTAGGATCAAAGCTTGGATCTTTGGAATCAAGTCATGAATTAAAACTCATCAACAACATGAACTTCAATTTCTATTTACAAAAACCATGACAATCTTATAAATATATAATCTTGAATTTAGAAAAGGATTCTTGAACTTCTTGGGTGAAAGGAACCCAAGAATCAACATATAACATACCTCAAAGGCTTGAATCTTAAAAGAGAATGCTTTTCTTGAAGGTTCTTGAATTGGAAATGATAATTTCTTGGTTTCTTTTAAGGAGAGCTTGAATCTTATTCTTGGAAGATGATCTTGAGAGAAAACGCTAATTTTTTTATTCTTAAGAGTGGAGAGGATTTAAGGGTTTTTAAAACTAATTTATGATGGTTATGTACGTGGTTTTAATGATTTAAGTCGTGGAACATGAAGGAAAAGTCCAAAATACCCTTACAAAACCACTTCCCAGTTGTTAAAATTCTTGACAAAAGAACAAGGCTAATAAGCCGTCAGATCTGTGATAGCCCGTTAGCCCAGGTCGTCAGCTAGGAGCTGGAATTGATGGGTTGTTGTCTAAGCTTGACGACATGGATGATAAGTCATCAGAAATATGATTAGCTGTTAGATAGGTCATTAGAAATATGATAAGCCATCAGACAGGTCATTAGAAATGTGATAAGCCATCAGACAGGTCGTCAAAAATATGATAAGCCATCAGACAGGTCGTCACTCCGTTTCCAGGCTGACATCCTATAGTAAAATGGGTATAACTTTTTATTTTGATATTAGATTTAGGCAAAATTGGTAACGTTGGAAATATAATTCAATTATCTATCTATTGGTGGGTCATGATAAAAAATTCTTAGTATAACGAGAGATATGCTCGTTTGAAGTTGACTATGGTAATATCCTTCCCAAGAATTCAATCGATAAGGAATGTTTTGAGTCATCTAATAGCTAGGACATATTTGAGATCTTAATACACATCAACCTTGATCATAAAACTACCAAATTACTAGAATTTATTTCTCATGATCTTGAAGCATGGTTCTACTATCGGTTGGGAATCTCGAGGTATTACAATATCTCCCCCTTGAGAACATTCATCTTTGAATGTTTCTTGTTAGGCTAAGAGTACTTATCAGATGAGCTTACTTAAGGGACGGTAGCATCTAAAACATGAGTATGCAACTGGAACTACTGATATTCTGAGTTCTTATTCTGAACATGCATATTTGATGCATGGGATACACGGCTAAAACTATTGATAAGTTGAATTCTCATAATAAACATGCATAGCTAATGCATGTATACTTGACTGAGTTGCTCTCATGCACGCATGACTGAATACACTGATGAACTAAACTTTTCTACTGAACATACATATCTAATGCATGAATAGTTGAATGAACTGACTCTTGAAAGTATGACTGACTATGCAATGATAACTAATGCAAAGCTTGTAATGAGAACCTGAGCATAAAACTGAATGGGTTTTAGGAATTGAAAACATTGAGGAGTTATAGGATATCTCCCCCTTGGGACACTATGTCCCTTTAAGAATACTTACTTTACCAAAGTACTTGAGAAAACTAAGGTAAAGCACAAGGCACCTATGAACTGGTTCATGACTAAATGTCTGGGATCAAAATCTAATGCATGATACATGAACTGAGTTATACTCGCAACTACTAGAATATTCTATCTTAGAATAGTTACATGCCTAAGATTTCTGATAGCATGATTAGATGAAAAAATGAGAAAACAAACTATATAAATCTAACTGTCTGACTGCTAAACTAACTTGCTGGTTCTACTGACTAACTCATGCTGAAAACTTAAGCTCAAACGGGAGAAAAGGACCTAACTATGCATATCATGAAGATAAAAGAATCATAATGTACCCGAATCTATATTAGGGTAAATTTCTTGATCATGGAGAGCCTGAAGTGCATAAAGTCTGTTCTAACACTGACCATTATTGGTACCAGAAGTGGCACCCTGTTGATGCAATTTTCTACCCCTCTGAGCTAGCACTCTACACTCCCGCATCCTGTGGCTTGGCATACCACATCCAAATCATACCTGACTATTTGATTTACACATACCTAGGTGATTCTTACGACACTCTCCATAAAGTGGATGGGTACGAATACTGCTGGCACTACCCTGAGTTTTAGAGCCTGGTGCCCCATCATAAATGACATCTCAAACTTTGATGTGGGTACATTAGCTGAGATGGAGCTGGGACTGAAAACTTCTGGTTATACTGAGAACGGTAACCACCCTGTGATCCTGCCTGATAAAAGCTGTAACTACCTGTTCTGGATGTCTTATTAGATCTTTCTCTCTCCCTCTCTGTACATTTATCTACCTCTATCTACTAAGCATTCATCATTAACCTAGCAAGATTATGTCTCTATTGATCATAGAAATTCTACACTCTTTCAACACCAACCCGGATACACCAGTCATAAACTTACTCATACTCGCTCTAGGGTCAGCTATCAAGTCAGAATCATACTTAGCTAACTGGTTGAACTTAAGGAAATACTCATTTACTATCATAGAGCTTTTTATTAGGTTAATAAACTCTTTTACCTTAGCTTCTCTCATCTCTAGCGGGAAAAAATTATCTAAGAAGGCATCAGAAATTCTTACCAAGTCATGGGGGCTGCATCCTCCCCTCTACTCTTCTTCCACATCACTACCCAATCATGAGAAATATCCTTCAGCCTAGAGGATTCTAACTCTACACTCTCCTCCTAAAAAACATGCATAATCTGAGTGATCTTCTTTACCTCCTCAAGATAAAGCTATGGGTCCTCACCTGCTACTCAACCAAACAATTCTGGCGGGTTCATTCTCATGAAATTTCTGATCCTGGCTATGGCTGAATCCCCATCTTGCTGAAGTGGGGCTGCAGCCTGATGATTCCCTTTAAAATTAGTCATCACAGCTTGTGCTAGCGCCTAAAAAGCTGTCTGGAACTCTGCATGTGACACATTCTTACTCGAAGGATCTATGGGCTGAGGTGGTTAGTTATCATCCCCACGGGCATTGGCTTTATGAGAAGGCATACTCTGTAAATAAAAAAAAAGATGGATTAGACTAGGATTAACTTGAGCTCATGCTCACTCATACGACGTGAATAATGAAACAAGGGAGACTGTTCCTAAAAATATCTTATAGCCTCCTGTACATAAATGTGACGCGCAACACACCCATGTACAAGACTCTACTTGATGTGGCTTTCAAACTTCCTAGGACTCTATTGAACCTTAGGATCTGATACTAAGTTTGTAACGCCCCGACATTCTATAATCGGAATGCCACACGGTGCTCATGATCTTGAAGGACCACAAGCTAACCCTCTACTGATATCTATACTCGAGCATTTCATAATATAGGATAATAAATATGGAAAACTGACAAAAACTTGCCATAAGGTTCAAAACATCTAAAATACACAAATCTGAAAACTGAATACTTATACATTTATTCGAAAAACCTCTAACTGTCTAAACTCTGGAGTTGATGAAACATGTCCCCAATTTACTCCATATACTAAAATAAATTGAATCTAATATAATAATGAAATAAAGATCATCCTCGAATAAAGAGGACTCACTGCTGGGTCTACTGCAACTGATTGAAACAAAACTGCTATGAATGCTCTGGATCTCTGCGCCTGAACCTATGATATTAAATATTATAGCACAAGAAACGGGTATACGATCAGTACGTGGGAATGTACTGGCATGCTAGATGAGGTAAGGCTAAATGCAAGGGCTATATGCATGATCAATAAATAACTGAATGATATGCAAGAGCTGGATTAACATACATAGAGAATCTATAAATACTAAACATACTGTGCATACTGTGACTGAGAATACTGGGATTAAATCTGATAACTGATACTGAATATACTGTCAATATGAGGTTTCTGACTATACTGAGATTCTGAGTATCTAAAGCTACTGAAACTGAAATCTGAGTTTACTGATGCTAACTGATTGTATCAGAGATCAGGCCTATCTAGCGGGTGATCTCTTAGCATACTGATAAGAATAATGATTGAAGAAATTTAAGATCAAGCCTATCTAGTAGGTGATCTCTGAATCTGCTGATAGTGATAATGATTAACTGAGATTAAGATCAGGCCTATATAATGGTTCATCTCTGGATTTGTTGGTACTGATACTGACTTACTTTATTTGAGATCAGGCCTATCTAGCGGGTGGTCTATAAATCTATGGAACTATCGAAGTTCCTTACTAAGTTGAGTGACTGTATTTGACAGTCCTGAATTTCTATTTTGAAGATTAAGACTAAAACTGTGGCTGTAATTGTAGGAGTTCTCACTTAATCGACATGACTCAAATCTAATCTAGTGGGGTCCAACCTGTAACCCCAGCTGGAAGAGTGTCAATACCGTACCACGGGTAAAGACTTCTGCTATGGTTAAGCCTCTCTAACGGGTGACCCTGAGCAGGAAGTCAAGCCTAAGGCAATATGATAGTTAAGCCTTAATCTAATGGTGACTCCTGGTCCTATGCTGGCTACGCAGTTCTGAAGTTCAGGGACTATTACTAACGACTCTGGCTCTCTAACGGGGAAGTCGTCATCCCTGCACTCGCTCAGTGCTAATTCCTACTCTCAACTGAAGGACTCTGAACTGATTCTTAACTAACTTAGACTGGGCTAAAACTATAACTATTCATATTTTTTACTAATCTGACTGAGTTCACTTGGTTCCATTATCTAATAGAATACTTATGTATTCTACTTTCTATCTAAATGTGACTAAGTCCTATGACTTACTAAGCTTTACTGAAATCTGAACTGAGTACTGTAATACCCATACTTTTTCTTAGCTTGAAAATCAACTCAAGGATACTAGAACTTTCTTTAAAATAAGAATTCATTCTTATACTGGAGGTATTTCCATAATTTTCACTTCCTATCACTTGAGAAATTTAATAAGCTTTCAATCGATATATAATTTGCCCAAATTCGACACCCGGGCAAAGAGTTAGAGCCTTTTTAGTGAGACAATATTTGACCTGAGCCTTCAGCGTGTCGCGAAGATAGCTCAAATGGAAATTGTCAAATTCCAGTGTTGCTCCGCGATATAGGCGCGTCGCACCAAACTTCCAGGTCGTTGACATGGTAGCAACGTGATAGCTCCGCATCGCGCCACCGTGTAGTTTTCCAATTGTCAATTAGCTCAAATGGCAATTGTCAAATTCCAGTGTTGCTCCATGATACTGGTGCGTCGTGCCAAACTTCTAGGTTTTAAACAAGGTAATAATGCGATAGCTCCGTATCGTGCTACCGTGCAGTTTCCGAATTATCAATTTTCAGTGACAGTGCGATAACGCCGTATCGCGCCAAGGGCCCAACTCGGGAAATTTTACTGAAAATTTAATGACATGTACAGGGTTAAAAGGGTCAACTTCCTACCCCTATATAATCCCTTTAACACGTGATTCAGCCACTTTTCACCCAAAACATATTAGTTTCTCTCAAGTTTATCTCAAGAACAAATTAGGGTTTCTATTGGGGATTCAAATTCAGGAAGGTTTCACCATCAATCTTTACAAAATCACGATCTAAAGTATGCATAGTGTTCATTCATGGACTCCTTCATACATGAAATTGAAGAATACTTTTTAACTACAAGTTATGGATTTTCTTCATGTTTTCATGCTTTGTATGTTCTCTTTCATATTGATAAATGACGAATTGATTTCTATTCCATGATTTGATGATAAATTCCATGTGGGTTGATTAGTATAGACAAAAATTTATGAAATCTCATGACTAAAACCTTGTATGATGGAATTGGAATTGAAGCATGATGTTTAATTGTTGTATAATGTGCTTTACATGTACTATGCCTACAATATGTTTGATTAAATGCCTAGATGAAGGAAAATTGTTTAAATAGCATGATATCATGAAATCCCCATGGATGAACAAGTTTATGCCTATTACATGTTTGGTGAAAGACTCCTATGAATATAGTTAGTATTATGATGTTAACCAAGTCTTCAAGTAAATCATGCTATGTCAGTTTCCTTCTATCGAGTCCTGGGGGTACTTGTACCCAAAATATTAGCTGTGTGCCTAGAGCCATGTCATGTTTTTCACGATACTCTCAGTCAAGCTATAAAATCTTAGACTTCAGATAGTCTTATGACTCAGGAAAAATCTCCATGATCTCATGACTCAGTCAGTTATCAGCTACCAGTAGTATTTCGTCAGCCATGGAAATTTAGTAACTCAGTCTATGCTCAGTTTGGTTCAGTAAATCATGTTCAGTGTCTATTCAGATGGGAGTAGAAATTAGCACCGAGTGAACCCAAGGATGGGGACTCACCTATTATACGAGGGTGTGATTCCTAGAAGAAATCCTTGCGTTCCAGAACTATGTTGCCAGCATAGGTTAAGACATCGTAGCCGGCTATATGAGGGTAGATAAGGTGGCTTAACCTGTTATGTGAGGGTTCCCACCGTTCTCGCTAGAGTTACCTGTTATATGAGGGTTACTCACATGTTGTCCTTACCAGTAGTGCAGTATTGACACCCTTCTAATTAGGGCATAGATTGGACCCCAACTCAGCTATCATAGCACTTTTGGGGCATATCGGTTAGATACTACTTCCCATAATTTCATGTTACAGAATCAGGACTGTCAGATATAGTCAATCAGTCTCAGTAATAGAACTCCGATTGTTCTTTATATTTCAAGACTGTCAAACACAGTCAACTCAAATACAGTACGAAAATTATATAGTTATATCAGATTCAGGATTATCAGCTAAAGTCACCCATGTTATATCAGTTATACTCAGATACAATCACCCATGTTATCAATATTATTCAGATATAGTTCTTTATGTTATCAGTCATATCAGTTACTAGCAAGTCACGTTATCAGTATACAGACTTAGAAATCATAAAATCACATTATCAGTGACACTTATGCATTTATGCATATATTCTCACGTTCATGTTAGTCAGTTAGTATTATTCATGCATGCAAACCCTGGCATATAGTATACCTCACATGTATACTCGGTATATATGTACTGAAACATTCGCGCTATGGTGCTTTCTTCTTATGTTACTCCATAGGTTCAGAGACACGAGTTCCAGATCAGCAGTAGATTCAAGATTCAGCAGTCAGAGTAGAAGTGAGTACTCAACCTTCAAGGACATAATGATTTTATAGTATCTCATTGATTAGCTTATTAGTTGGATTTAGTTGGAGACATGTCATATCAACTCCTTATTCAGGTTCTTTAGATAATAGAGGCTTCCAGACTAGATGCAGACTAGATACAGACTATCATGTTCAGACTTTAGTATTTTTAGTTTTGTTTTAGGTATTCTGTTACCCCACACTAATGTTACGTTATTCAGTTATGTTCATGATCGAACCTTATGGCCTTTCAGTACATGTTTCCACATTATTATATTATCTTATACAGTATACAGGTATAAATATCTGTCATAGGTTAGCTTGTGGTCCTTCGGTGTCATAAGCACCGTGTAGTATTTTGGTTCAGTAAATCGGGTTATTACAAACTTGGTATCAGAGCCTAAGGTTTAATAGAGTCCTAGGAAGTCTGAAAGCCACATCTAGTAGATTCTTGTACATGGGTGTGTTGCGCGCCACATTTATGTGCAAGAGTCTATGACATGTTTAAGAATAGTTTCCCTTCTTTCAGTATTCATGTCGTGCTAGTGAGAATAATCATAAGTTAGTCTCTCAGTCTAATCCGCTTCTTCTCTTTATTTCAAAACATGCCTCCTAAGAGAAGAAATCAGTCAGCCCCTCAGCCCGAAGAACCTTTGGACGATCATGTTTCTCATACGGAGTTTAGGACTGCATTTACCACTCTTGCTTAATCAGTCGCTGCTCATAATGAACGGCCAATAGTTGTTCCGGCTAACCCAGTGGCCAACTCAGCTGCAGCAAGAATTCACTGTATTATTAGACAGATTCTTTCCCCAAGAGCTTAGAGAAGCCAAGGTGCTAGAGTTCATCAACCTCAGGCAGGGAAATATTACAGTAAAAAAGTATTCTTTTAAGTTTACTCAATTAGCCAGGTATGCCCCTCATGTGGTTGCAGACAGGAGATCCAAGACAAGTAAGTTCGCTTCAGGGGTGAACGACAGTGTGGTTAATAAGTGCAGATCTGCCATGATGACTAGTGACATGACCTTAGCTAGAATGATGAACCATGCTCAGTAGATAGATGAGCAAAAAATTAAGTAGAGGGAGACACAAAATAAGAGAGCGAAGATAGGTAGTTTCAACTTTGCTCAGCCTAAGTCAGAAGGAGGAAACCATTCCTAGTTTTATCCTAAGTCATCAGTTCCATCCCCCTCTACAGACAGTGCTCCAGTTCCTAAGTTCAAAGAGGGTAACAAAGATAGAGCACCAGACTCTAAGACCTAGGGCAGTGTTAGTAGTGCCCGCACCTATCCTCTTTGCCAGACTTACAATAAGCACCATCAGGGTGTGTGTAGAGCAGGTAGTGGCATTTATTTTGGTTGTGGAAATCCAGGCCATAGAGTTAGAGACTGTCCTCATCCAGGTCCTCAGGGTCAATAGAATCGCTTTTTAGCTCAGCTCGGTCGCCTAAATCAGCAGGGTGCCACTTCCAGTGCTACTAGCAGGCAATACCCAAATTGTCTCTATGCTCTTTAGACTCGACAAGATCAGGAAAGTTCTCCTGATATAGTTACTGCTATGTTACAGATCTTTCATGTGTATGTTTACGCTTTGCTTGATCCAGGAGCTTCCTTGTCTTTTGTTACTCCTTATATAGCAGTTAATTTTAGAATCAGTCCCGAAATTCGAGCTGAGCCTTTCTCAGTCTCTACCCTAGTGGGTAAAACCATACTGTCTCGGTGGGTATATAGGAACTGCCCGGTTATGATTTTTTAGAAAGTCACTTCAACAGACTTAGTTAAATTAGAGATGACTGATTTTGATGTCATTCTTGGCATGGATTGGATTCATTCCTGCTATGCCACAGTCGACTTTAGAAATAGAATAGTTTAGTTTCAGTTCCCAAATGAACCCGTCCTTGAGTGGAGGGGTAGTACTTCAGTGTTTAAAGGTCAACTTGTTTCCTACCTTTGGCCAAGGAAAATGATATCTAAGGGATGTATTTATCATCTAGTTCATGTTAGAGATTCCAGTTCTGAGGCTCCCAGTCTCTAATCAGTCCCAGTAGTGAATGAATATTTAGATGTCTTTCCTGAAGATCTTCCAGGAATTCCTCCCAAAAGAAAAATAGACTTTGGTATTGATTTTCTTTCAGACTCTCAACCTATCTCTATTTCGCCATACAGAATGGCACCGGTAGAACTCAAGGAACTGAAAGAACAGTTGAAGGATCTTTTATATAAGGGATTCATTAGACCCAACATTTCTCCGTGGGTTGCACCAGTCTTATTCGTGCGCAAGAAAGACGGTTCACTTAGAATGTGTATAGATTACAGTCAACTCAATAAAGTCACGGTCAAGAATAAGTATCCTCTTCCCAGAATCAATGAATTGTTTGACGAACTTTGGGGTTCTAGTTATTTCTCTAAGATAGACCTCAGATCCAGCTATCATCAGCTCAGAGTTAGAGAATGTGACATTCCGAAGATAGCTTTCTGTACGTAGTATGGTCACTTTGAATTTCTAGTCATGTCATTTGGTCTTACCAATGCCCCAGCAGCTTTCATGGACTTGATGAACTGTGTGTTCAAGTAGTACTTGGGCATGTTCATCATAGTCTTCATAGATGATATTCTGGTCTATTCCCGTACTGAGCGAGATCATGCAGACAATCTCAGAATAGTACTCTAGACTCACAGAAATCATCAGTTATTCCCTAAATTCAGTAAGTGCGAATTTTGGAAAAGATTAATAGCATTCCTTAGACATATTTTTCCGATGATAGTATTAGAGTAGATCCTCATAAGAACGAAGCAGTAAGAAACTGGCCTCGCTCTTTCTCTCCATCAGATATCAGGAGTTTCTTAGGTCTGGCTGGCTATTACTGATGGTTTGTTGAAGGATTTTATTCTATTGCATCTCATATATATAGATTGACTCAGAAGAAGGTTAAGTTTCAGTGGTTAGATTCATGCGAGAAGAGTTTTCAAAAATTACAAACTTGACTCACCTCAGCTCCCATTCTAGTATTACCAGACAGTTCAAATAGTTTCGTAGTATATTGTGATGCATCCAGAGTGGGTTTAGGTTATGTCCTCATGCATCATGGTAAGGTCATAGCCTACGCCTCTAGACAGCTTAAACCCCATGAGAAGAATTATCCTACTCATGACCTTGAGTTAGCAGTCGTAGTATTTGCCTTAAAGATTTGGAGGCATTATCTCTACGAAGTTCATGTAGACTTCTTCACAGATATAAGAGCCTTCAATATGTCTTTTCTTAAAAAGATCTCAATCTTCGCCAGAGAAGGTGGTTAGAGCTCTTGAAAGATTATGACATAAGTGTCTTCTACCATTTAGGCAAGGCCAATGTAGTGGTCGATGCTCTCAGTAGACTGTCTATGGGTAATGTTTCTCATGTTGATGATAGTAAGAAAAA
The DNA here is from genome assembly GCF_002878395.1 of Capsicum annuum. Lineage (NCBI taxonomy): Eukaryota > Viridiplantae > Streptophyta > Magnoliopsida > Solanales > Solanaceae > Capsicum > Capsicum annuum. Next base: position 107,031,014 of record NC_061115.1, on the reverse strand, counting down.
GTTACCTTAATAAGTACACTAGCTTGCCAGAATAGGCGTTCGCTTAGTCGATTCTTCAGAGGGTGGTGTATATGCTTTATCCTTGTTAAGCTAAAAGAGTCAGTTAAGAATCAGAAAATAGAGGTTTTCACCCAAGGGGGAGATGGTGTTCTTTGTTGTCAAGGTCATCTTTGTGTTCCAAACGTAGATGACATAAGGCAGTGAATTCTTGTAGAAGCACATGGTGCGCGTTACTCAATTTATCCAGAGGCCACTAAGATGTACCACGATTTGCGGGAAATCTATTGGTGGAGTGGGATAAAAAGAGATGTTGTAGAGTTTATGGCTAAGCGCTCTACATGTCAGCAAGTTAAGATAGACTATCAGAAGCCTAGTGGTCCTATGCAGGAGTTTAGTAATCCTACTTGGAAGTGGGAAGTTGTGAACATGGACTTCTTGATGGGTTTGCCTCGAACTCATCGTCAGCATGAACAGTTTGGGTCATTGTAGACAGAATGAACAAATTAGCTTTTTTCCTTCTAGTTCATACCTTTTATTCAGAGAGGATTACGTGAAGCTCTACATTAAGGAGCTGGTCAAATTTCACGGTGTTCCATTAACTATTATCTTAGACAGAGGTACCCAGTTCACCTCTCATTTTTGAAAAGAATTCCAAAAGGGTCTTGGTACCCAAGTTTATCTCAGTACAACCTTTCATCCTCAGACAACTGGTCAAGTAGAAAGGACCATTCAAACTCTAGAACATATGCTAAGGGCGTGTGTAATTGATTTCAAGGGTAGTTAGGATGACCACTTGCTTTTGATTGAGTTTGCATATAATAATAGTTATCATTCTAGTATTTAGATGGCTCTATTCGAAGCTCTCTATGGTAGGAGATGTAGATCTCTAATCGGTTGGTTCGAAGTTAGTGAGGCCTCAGCCATAGGTCCTGACTTAGTATTTGATGTCTTAGAGAAAGTTCAGTTAATTAGAGAAAGACTCTGGGCTGCTTAGAGCTGACAAAAGTCTTATGCAGATGTTCATAGAAAGGATCTCAAGTTTGAGATTGGTGTTCATGTCTACCTTAAGATCTCTCCAATGAAGGGAGTGAAGAGATTCAGCAAGAAGGGAAAGATCAGTCCCCGATATATCGGTCCCTTCAAGATTCTTAGTCATTTCGGCAAGGTAGCTTATGAGCTCGAATTGCCTTCATATCTAAAACTTCGACAAAATGATGCACTGATTCGGGAAAAAACATATTTTTTTGGATGGTTGTGACTATCCTGTAAAAAGATACATTGGTTCGTTGAACAGACATAACTATTTCGATGAACAAATATGACTGTTCTAGAGGACACATCTTTTAGAATAAACCGTTGCCTCTTTACGGAAGAGGCACCTAATAGCTATATAAACCTGCATTTATCCACAGTTTTATGAACAAAAATTTTTCTGCAATAAAGCACTTCTTGTTTTTTTGAAATACTCTGTGTGATCAACTAATAGTTGAGTGATTTCGACAAATCCAATAATTTGAGGTACTGCTATTGTTGCATTGAAATCCATTTTATCTTGGGAGGAAAATTCCATAACCTTGGGTACTTGAGGGGAATAATTTCCTTAAGGACACTTCGTGAATTCGAGGGACTTGTCTTTAACTTTCTGTTTCATCTTATTTATGAAATTATAACACACTTCTTGGATAGATCAATTTTGATCTTGTGTTGAAGGTGTAGTAAAACTTCATAGGTGTTCTTGTTTTTAGTCTTGAACTTGTGTTGAAGTTGTTGTACCTAAATACAGATTCTTGTACCCAAAAATATTGAAAACAACAATCTTAAGGAAATAAAATTTTTAGAATCAGTATACCTTGGTTTCTGGAGATTAAAGCTTTAATATTTCTACTCCGTTTAACTAGTGGTTTGAAGAAATAAAATCTTTATCACAAGTTAAAGATCACACGATGACGATTGGAATTCATACAAACTTCATCGTTAAACTAGAAACAAGGGACGATTAAAATTGCTGCAACTTTATAAGCAGTATTTCGATATACTAACTTTACTATCTTGTTGTGATAGAAAAATGACTTTTGACAGTCAAGTAAATGATGCTGCAATGACTGTGGCAGCAACTAACGTTGCCACAACGAGTCATACAAGTTCTCCACATGCAATGGCACCAGTGGAGAAACCCAAAAAATTTATGAGTGTTGATTTCAAAAGGTGGCAGAAGGTGTTTTTCTACCTTACAACTCCATGTATTCAAAGATTCACATCTGAAGAAGCTCCAGAGGTGCTTGAGAGAACTTTGGACCAGGAGAAATTTGTCATTATGGAGGAATGGGAACACTCCGATTTCCTATGCAGGTACATTTTAAATGGCCTCCAAGATGAACTGTACAATGTGAATAGTGGAATAAAGACAACAAAAGAGTTGTAGGGTACACTAGAAAGAAAATACAAGACTGAGTATGCTGGAATCAAGAAGTTCTTTGTTGCAAGATTCCTTGAGTTTAAAATAATTGACAGCAAGTTTGTCGTATTTCAAGTTCAGGAACTGCAAATGATCATCCACGATCTCCTTACGGAAGGTTTGAGTTTGATGAATACATTAGTAGAACATATTAAAAATGTTATTGATGTTCACATAAATATTATTATAAGTTTGATCGTGAATGAGGCATTTTATGTCGCGATGATAATAGAGAAGTTACCACCTATGTGGAAGGACTTCAACAACTACTTGAAACATAAGCAAAAGGAGATGTCAGTCGAAGATCTTATAGTAAGACTATGCATTGAAGAAGATAACAAAGCCATGGAATGAAGGTTGAAAGAAAACTCTGCAATAAGTGGAGCAAATATTGTAAAAGACGACCACAACAACTCCAAAAAGCCGAAGAAAGCTGGACAGGAAAGCAATCAACCTAAGAAGAAATTCAAGGGAAAATGCTTCAATTGTGGCAAGATTGGCCACAAGTCAACGAATTGTCGTGCCCCAAAGAAAGGATAAAATAAGGACCAAGCAAATATATCCGAATCCATGAAAAAAGTGGACGATTTGTGTTCCATGCTATCTGAATGCAACTTGGTGGGAAATCCTCAAGAGTGGTGGATGGATTCCGGTGCCTCCCACCACGTTTGCAAAAATAAGGAGTTGTTTACTGCTTTTGCTCCGGCTCAAGGCAAAGAGAAGATATGTATGGCCAACTCTGCAACTACAAAGGTTGAAGGAACAAGAAAATTCTTCCTAAAAATGACATCAAGCAAAGTGTTGAGTTTAAACAATGTCCTGATGTACTGGAGTTACGGAAGAACTTGATTTCTGTATCACTTCTAGAAAAAAATGGATTCAAATGTGTATTTATTTCCAAAAAAATTACACTTAGTAAATAAGAAGTGTACTTAGGAAAAGGCTACCTCATAGAGGGCCTATTCAAAATGAACGTAATGAATGTTGAAGTCAATAAAAATTCAATTTCTTCTTACTTTCTTGATTCTTATGTTTTGTGGCATGAACAATTAGGACATGTGAATTATAAAACATTATGAAAACTGATTAACTTAGAAGTTTTGCCAAACTTTGAGTGCAATAAATCAAAATATCAAACATGTGTGGAATCAAAGTATGCTAAGCATCCGTATAAGTCCGTTTAAAGGAATTCCAATTCCTTAGACTTAATGCACACGGACATTTGGGATATGAAGTCAACACCATCTCGTGGTATTAAAAATATTTATAACTTTTATATTGCACTAGATATTGTTATGTCTATTTGATAAAAAGTAAGGATGAAGTAATAGATGCATTTAGGCAATACAAAATAAAAGTTGAAAATTAGTTAGAGAAATAAATCAAAACTATAAGAAGCGATAGGGGCAGAGAATATGAATCTCCCTTTGCAGAAATATGTAAAGAATGGAATTGTCTATCAGACTACAACCCCGTATTCACCTCAATCTAATGGAATTCCGGAAAGGAAAAACCAAACCTTGAAGGAAATGATGAATGCCTTCCTCATAAGTTTAACTTTACCACAAAACTTTTGGGGGAAGCTATCCTTACAGCTAACCGAATACTCAATAGAGTTCCCAATAGTAATACACAATCAATTCCATATGAAAAATGGAAAGAAAGGAAACCCAACTTGAAATATTTCAAATTGTAAGGGTGTCTAGCAAAGGTCTAAGTTCCTATGCCTAAAAGAGTAAGGATAGGACCTAAGACGGTGGACTACGTGTTCATAGGATATGCTAACAGTAGTAAAGCATGTCCTTTTTTAGTTCATAAATTCAAATATCCAGATATCAATGAAAATACGGTAATTGAATCAGATAATATTGAATTCTTTAAAAATATTTATCCTTATAAAACTAGACATGAACAATATAGTGGGTGGGGGAGGGGGGGTCTAAACGACCTCGAGATGAACCAAGTGAGGATGTATATAATGATGAGAATCCAAGATATAGTACACATCAAAGAATGTCAACTTCATTTGAATTGGATTTTGTAACATTTCTCTTAGAAAATGAGCCTCAAACATTTAATGAAATGATGTCGTTAGACTCATCCTTTTGGAAAGAGGAAGTCAATAGTGAGATTGATTCAATCTTAAACAACCATACGTGGGAATTGGTTGATCTTCCTCCCGGAAATAAATCTTTAGGTTCTAAATAGATTTTCAAAAGAAAAATGAAAGCGGATGGTACTATTGACAAATACAAGGTAAGACTTGTAGTAAAAGGCTTTAAACAGAGAGAAGGCATTGATTACTTTGATACATACTCGCCTGTAATAAAGATAACATCAATTCGGATATTAATTGCCTTGGCGGCGGTATATGGTCTTAAAATCCATCAAATGGATGTGAAAACAACATTCCTAAATGGAGAATTGGAGGAAGAAATTTACATGGAACATCCTGAGGGTTTTGTGGTTCCAAGAAAAGAAAATAAGGTGTGTAAACTTGTTAAGTCACTTTATGGAATAAAACAAGCACCTAAACAATGGCATACGGAGTTTGACCAAACCATGTTGGCAAACGGGTTCAAGAAAAATGAATATGATAAATGTGTTTACATTAAAGATACTCCAAGTCACCAAGTCATTGTTTGTTTGTATGTGGATAATATGTTGATCAACAATATACACATTTCTGACATAAATGCTATGAAATGAATGCTCGAGAGCAAGTTTGGTATGAAAGACCTTGGAGTTGGAGATATGATCTTAGGAATATAAATTCATAGGACTTCACAAGGGGTGGTATTGTCACAATCTTATTACTCCAAAAAGGTAATTGACAAATTCAAGTATTTGAAATTCAAAATTGTAAAGACTTCATTGGACGTGAGCTTTGCACTTCAAAAGAATGAAAGTAAAAATGACTCACAGTTGGAGTATGCAATAGTGTTGGGATATTTAAGGTATATAATGAATTGTACATGCGTAGACATAACATGTGCTATTAGTAAGTTGAGTTAGTACACGAGTAATCCCAGTAAAACTCATTGGATGGCAATGAAAAGAGTTTTGGGGTATCTTAAATACACTCAAGACTATGCTTTGGACTATAATAAATATCCCGCGGTACTTGAAGGATATAGTGATGCAAATTGGATCACCAAATCGAATGAAATAAAATCCACCAGTGGATATATATTTACTATCAGTGGAAGAGCGATCTCTTAGAAATTATCCAAACAGATATGTATTGCTCGCTCCATAATGGAATCTGACTTTATTGCATTAGATAAAGCCAGTGAAGAACAAGAATGGCTCTGGAATTTCTTGGAAGATATTCTTTATTGGCCCAAACTAGTGGCACCAGTATGTATACACTGCGATGGCCAAGCGGTAATAGGTAGGGTAAGGAGCATGATGTACAATGATAAATCTCATCATATAAGATGGAGACATAATACCGTTAGCGAACTTCTCTCTAGTGGAATTATCACTGTTGACTATGTGAAGTCAAAGGATAATGTATCGGATCCATTTACAAAATGCCTATCTAGAGAAGGAGTTAAGAGGGCATCCAAGGGAATAGGTTTAAGGCCTAGGATAAGTCAGCATGGCGATAACTCTACCTAACAGATTGGAGATCCCAAGAGCTAGGTTCAAGGAGATCAAGCAAAGTTGTGTCTGACAGGTTCAACATTGTCACTATACCCAACCCATTCTCATGATGTAGACAATGTTTAGTAAATAAGAATAAGACTTACGGAGTGAAGTCTTTTAATAATTATCTAAGTTTGGAAGATTTGACCAAATAGTTCAATCTATAGGATTGAACATTTAGAAATCACCTATATGAGGGCAAAGTGGGATCTCCTTCAAAGAGAATGTTAGTAAAGGCCTATTCTATAAGCTCTCATGAGACCGGGACGTGTTCATGGATGAAACAAAAAAAATCGTGAGAACCATAAATGGTAAAAGGTTGGTTGTGTGACATGTGTTGTCTAGGTGTACATTAAAGCTCGACGGTTCAAAGATATCAAATATACCGACTGACCGAGTACATTCGATGCATGTTCACTATAGAAAGTTCAAAGGGAAACCCACTTATCCAAATACATTGAGTCTTTGCTTGATGATCACATACTTTATGAAAAATTAGCCATTCCTCATTTATGTGGGGCAATTTTTGGGTTCAAGATCAAAGTGTTAATGAAAAATGGAAGGAACCAAGTAGAGGGAAAAAATTGAGATAACACTAAAAAATGGAAAGTGTACTCAAAAGTGGAAAGTTTACTAATTCTCCCACATTGGTGGGAGAAGGAAACTTTCAATTCTTTATAGTATGAAACACTTACTCCACATGGTAAGTGGGAAAAAGCCAAGAGGTTCCTCATGCCATCATCGTCGTCGCTCGCTCGGCTCGACTTCTGCTTTGGATTTAGATTTGGATTTGGATTTGGATTTGTCAAATGATCGATCGATGAGATCTATTTTTTTGGACAAAATTTATTTAAATAGTCCCAAAATCTAACAGAAAAACGCAACCAGTTATGTTTTTAATTTTTGAACCTCCATTAATGTGCATGCATGCAGTGCAAAAACAACTGAAGAATGCAAAATACAGCTTCGTAAAGGATGGAACCCTTCGAAGAAATGACACACTGATTGGGAAAAAGAGGTGTTTTTTTGGATGGTTGTGATTGTCCAGTAAAAAGACACACTGGTTCGATGAACAGACATGACTGTTTTGATGAACAGACATAACTGTTCTGATGAACAGACATGACTGTTCTAGAGGACAAATCTTTTTGAATGAACCATTGCCTCTTTTCGATAGAGGCACTTAATGGCTATATAAACCTCCATTTATCCACAAGTTTATGAACGGAATTTTTTTGTAATAAAGCACTTCTTATTTTTTTTAAATACTCCATATGATCATTTAATCGTTGAGAGAGTTCGACCAATCCAATATTTGAGCTACCGCTATTATTGGATTCAAAGCTATTTTATTCCGGGTGGAAAATTCCTTAAACTCAGGTACTTGGGGTAATAATTTCCTTAAGGACACTCTGTGAATTTGGGGACTTGTCTTTACTTTTTGTTTCATCTGATTTCTGAAATTATAACATATTTTTTGGATAGATCATTTTTAATCTTGTGTTGAAGGTATTGTACAACTGCATAGACGTTCTTGTTTTTAGAATTGAACTTGTGTTGAAGTTGTCGTGTCTAAATACAGATTCTTGTACCCAAAAATATTAAAAACAACAATCTTAAGGAAATAAAATTTCCAGAATCTATATAACTTGGTTTCTGAAGTTTAAAGCTATTCTACTTCGTTTGAACTTAACTAGTGGTTTTAAGAAATAAATTTTTTATCACAAGTTAAAGATCATTCGGTTGATGATTGGAAGTCATGAAAATTTCATCGGTAAACTAGAAATAAGGGGTATTTGAAATTGTTGCAACTTTATAAGTAGTATTTCGATATACTAACTTTATTGTTTTGTTGTGACAGAAAAATGACTGTGGTAGCAACTAACGTTGTGGTAGCAACTAATGTTGCCACAATAAGTCGTACGAGTGCTCCACAGGTAATGGTACAATAGAAAAACCCAAAAAATTCACGGGTGTTGATTTCAAAAGGTGGCAACAAAAGATGTTCTTCTACCTTACAACTCTATGTCTTCAAAGATTCACATTTGAAAAAGCTCCAGAGGTGCCCGAGGGGACTTCAAACCTAGAGAAATTTATTGTTATGGAGGCATGGAAACACTCTGATTTCCTATGCAGGAATTATATTTTAAATGGCCTCCAAGTCCAGTTAAACTTTATTGTAGGTTTGATCGTAAACGAGGTATTTCAAGTCGCTGTGTTAATAAAGAAGTTACCACATATGTGGAAGGACTTCAAGAACTCATTGAAACATAAGCGAAAGGAGATGCCAGTCGAAGATCTTATAGTAAGACTGCGCATTGAAGAAGATAACAAAGCAGCAAAAAGAAGGTCGAAAGGAAACTCTGCAATAAGTGGAGCAAATATTATAGAAGATGACCACAACAACTCCAAAAAGCGGAAGAAAGTTGCATAGAAAAGCAATCAACCTAAGAAAAAATTCAAGAGAAAATGCTTTAACTGTGGAAATATTGGCCACAAGTCAATGGATTGTCGCGCCCCAAAGAAAGGAAAAAAGAAAGACCAAGTAAATATGGATGAATCCATAAAAAAAGTGAAGGATCTATGTGCCATGCTATCTGAATGCAACTTGGTGGAAAATCCTCGAGAGTGGCGGATGGATTCTGGTGTCACCCACCACGTTTGTGCAAATAAGGAGTTGTTTTCTGCTTTTACTCTAGTTCAAGGAGAAGAGAAGATATATATGGCCAACTCTACAACTGCAAAAGTTGAAGGAAAAGGAAAAGTCTGCCTAAAAATGACATCAGGAAAAGTGTTGACTTTAAATAATGTCCTGTATGTACCAGAGTTATGGAAGAACTTAATTCCTATATCACTTCTAGACAAAAATGGATTCAAATGTGTATTAGTTTCCAAAAAAATTATACTTAGTAAAGGCGAAGGGTACGTAGAAAAAAGTTACCTCACAGAGGGCCTATTCAAAATAAATGTAATGAATGTTGAAGTCAATAAAAGTTCAATTTCTTCTTACTTGCTTGATTCTAATAATTTGTAGCATGAACAATTAGGACACGTCAATTATAAAACATTGCGAAAACTATTAACTTAGAAGTTTTTCCAATCTTTGAGTGCAATAAATCAAAATGTCAAATGTGTATGGAATCAAAGTATGCTAAGCATCCGTATAAGTCTGTTCAAATGAATTTTAATCCCTTAGACTTAATCCACTCTGACATTTGTGATATGAAGTCAACACTATTTCGTGGTGGAAAAATTTTTCCTGCAATAAAGCACTTCTTGTGTTTCTGAAATACTCCATGTGATCATCTAATCGTTGAGTGAGTTTATGAATCCAATAATTTGAGGTACTGCTATTATTAGATTGAAAGCCATTTTATCCTGGGAGAAAAATTCCATAACCTCGGATACTTAAGGGGAATTATTTTCTTAAGGACACTCCGTGAATTCGGGAGACTTGGCTTTAACTTTCTGTTTCATCTTATTTCTGAAATTAAACACACTTCTTGGATAGATCATTTTTGATCTTTTGTTCGAGGCTCCAAGCAATCTTCCACACTGGAGTTTGTTTAATGGTATGCTCAAAATGAATCCTCCAAGTATGATTCCCTGCACTCCATGCGACCAAAGCTTAATTCTTCATGTAGTGGCTTTAAATGATGTCATTGAAAGCTAAGACAACTATTTGACTTGTATTGTCCTCCTCTTTTTGAAAAGAATTCGACCTCAAATCTGTACCTTGCAAAACTAGAGAAAGAACAAACAAGCACAACATTCTCATGGAATGAGGGTTAGGGTTAGGGTTAGCACAATAATAAACATCATCACGCCAAGGTGGAATATACTTGAAGTATAACCAAGGATCCTTTAAATGAAATATTAAAAACTCAATGAAAGATGTACAAATGATTTGGTTATGGGATTCACCAAGAGTGACTCTTTTCTTGTCATATAAACCAAGTGACAAGTTGGGTGCACCAATATCACCATTTCTACATTTGGCACCGGGGTCAAATGAAAAGAGTGGCCATAGACAAGAGTCTAGACAACACTCCCCTTTACCGTGGTCTCCACCCATACTAAATTGTATACTCTCTAGAATATCATACATATCATCCAAAGCAAATAGAGAGCAGAGAAAGGTATCACTCAAGCCGAATTCTACTAAGGTTCCCTCATGTGTGTAATCACTACTAGTTTCCTAATCATCACCATGAGTACTCTCAGCAATAAAGTCACACAAAGTAGAAGGAGAAGTAGTTTCAAAGAACACACATTCCTTACCCTTAAGAGTACTCTTATCTTCCAAGAAGATATTTCCATCTTTAGGAGGAGTGTTGTCACACCATAGTGGATTAGCATATAGGCTATAGCTTCCAAGGAAAGCTATACCATTATTTTCACCACTAGGTTTATTAGGAGTGTTTATATCATCTTCAAACAAGACATTATACCTAAAAGAGCATGATCTATTTCACAGGTAGATTCATAAAAACACGTTCATCACTCTCTATAAGATCAATATCAAGTTTCCAAGAGATTTCAAGTACAATATTATCCCAAGAATAGCTCTCAGGTTCACTCCCATTTTGTTGACCAACATTTTAAAATACTTCACTCACTTGAGTTTTATTAAGCACATCACACATAACCTCAAGTGGCGGGCAAGTTTCACACATAAGTTGATCAATACCAATTATACAAGACGATGTACTTTTGTTCAACATATTGGCTTCAACACTAGGTGTACATAAATTGCTCTTACAAAAAAAGTCAGTTTCATCATCAATAGGATCAACTAGTGTATCTACACTCATAATATGTACACTGTCAGCAAGAGAAAGAATTATTAGACTCATAAATAAGTAAGCTACAACTCATACTCAATGGGCTACTAGCTATACAATTATCATTCACAGGCACCAAAGTGTAAGAGTTAGCTATTTTACCTTGAAGTTCTTGAGTAGACTCTCCTTTGCCGTGTTGTGAAGGTCCTCCACAATCTTGGGCAGCAAATCAACATTTCTCTCCTTCACTTTACATGTTTGTACTTACACAAATGTCCTTAGAAATAGAAGGACAAATAATGTTAGCTCGATTTGGTGGCAATCACCTCACTTCGCTTCACACAACCTCTCTCAGATTACCACCTTGACACCTTTACTCTTTTCAATTCTTTGTCTCTTATCATCATTTAGATTGGAGTACGTAAGTACTTCTCTTTGTAGCCTAGTAAAAATGTACATCACGAGGCAATTTCCCCATCGGTCTCTTACAACATTAAGCCAATTTTGCACATTTGGAACTTTATGGTTGTGCAAACCAATCGGTACCTAAGTATACATGACCGTATTTCAAGGAAAGAATATCGAATACACCTTTTCATGGTATTAAAATTGGGAGAAGACAACTTTGACCCTCTCGGTAACCTTAAACCCGTCCAAGAAGGATGGAACAAGTAAAGGCTCTTGAAACAACCCCAAGTAGTCAACCATGGATGGAAGGATGTTGTTTCTATAGTACCTATCATTTAACACAAAGAGGCATCCTGGTATCCCACAAATGGTCACCTTTCCAGAGTGTACACTTCTTCTCAAATCAATATTGTAAGGCACATGATTACCCATCGGTATTGGAGATCCATATCCTCTTCTTCTCGTGGGACAACCTCTACAATAGCTAGGATAACTATTCACACCATGCCAATCTTGATAAGAAGTGCAACAAGGTGAAGAAAATGAATTTTCACACTCCTCACGTGTACTCTCATCATAGCTCTCATAAGCTTTGTGAATAAAAGGGTTATACTTAGCACTAAATCTAGGTTCGGAGTAGGAAGTTTAAGACTTATCATATGCCCCAACGTCATCATAAGAACCATCACAAGGTTCTACATCATCTGCAAATTCACCATAAGCACTAGGTACTTCATTCCCCTCATTTTCTTCCCTAAAATCGTGTCCCTCAAATCTTCCCAAGTTTTGATCATGGCTATTTTCATAGCCTCCACAATCTCCCTCAACTTTGTAGCCACAAAACCCCTCACTATATTTATAGTCTCCCATATTGTAGTCACAATAATCCACGGCTATCATAGACATGTTACCCCTATATCACCTTCATACCTACATAATGAACAAACAAGATTAGTAGTAAAAGATCCTCACTAACACTCGTAAACACTTACCTTTGTGATTCTCACAATTGGAGTGGCGAATATTGAAAGTTGCTTATACTCCAGTAGTCAATAGGATGTCAATTCTACTTGGCGGCTGAAATGAATTCTTGTTTGATCGACTCAATACACAAAAACAAAATTTACTTATAAATTTGAAACAAAGAAGTTACTACGAGTTAAAAATAGGAAAAGCACAAAAATAATGCTAACACGAAGAATATACTCAAAAACTAATTTACAACTTAGTAGGTATTTACTAGTTGCCAATTAGTATAAGAGTCAACAAAGTTGAAACCAATGGAACAAAGAAAAGAAACTAGGAATTCCAATTCTTGAGCTTATGATGATGTGGCACTCGTCTATTGGTCGTTGGAATGCTGTTGAAGTTGATTTTTTTTCATTTTAAGAATTTAATTGTTCAATTTCATATTTGGATGAAGAAGTTTTGGCTATGGCATAGGAAAACAAGGTCTTACACTCTCTTTTTAAGATTCAAAAAAGTCTTGACCTACTTTTACTCTTTTTGGCAAGATAACCTTTTTGGTAGTCTTGTCTTATTTCCTCTTTGGGACAATTTTGAAAAGTGGTCTTGTTTTTAGTAGCTACACTTTTTGGAAGTCTTTTGTTTCCTTACTATTTTGGTGTTTTCTTGAAAATGTTTTCAAGACACACAAGTCTCACTCTTCTTTTTCTTTTTCAAGATCAAACAACCCTTTGAAACTACTTCTTCAACACAACAAGATGAACTCCAAGAACAACAACAACAAGCCGTCCAATAATTACCACCATACAACTTGAAACTTAGCTCAAGAACTTGGATTAATACTTAAGGAGTGTTAGAGAGGAAAACAAAAAACACAAGAAAAAACTAAGACAAGCAAAACATACCTAGATCTATACACAAATCTCGGTCAAAACAACAACAACACAATTTCGGCCAAGACATAAAAATGGACAGATTTGCTTCTTTTTTATTTTTTAGTATTCTAATACCTTTTTTTTATTTTCAAGTTTATGAGCCCAAGATTAATCTTGTGGGAATAAGATCAAGCCATGCTCTGATACCAAATGATACAATACAAATTTGGTAAGCACAAAGAATAACTCCAAAAATAGTCCTCAACAACAATGTAAGCCGAGAGCAACACAAGAACAATTCCAAGACGAGAAATGGTTCAACAACACATGGAAGCAAGGTGTAAATAACACCAAAACAGCAAAAAACCAAACTATGTTTACAAGATAACAACAAGACAACAACAAAAATAACTCACGGCTTGCAAGAACAAGAACACAAACAACGAAGATGACAAGAAAGTAAAGGACAGATAGTGAGACCAAGATTATTACAAGACTAAGAACCAAGTGTACTTCAAAACTAACCCCTAATGAGTGTAATAATCAAAACCACACTCTTACAATGATCGCCAAGGGAATCAACTCACTTCAAGATCCACCATTTCCATGAAAAGTTCAATATTAACTTTTCCAAGCCCTATACTAAGATGGCTTTTCCACGCCCTATCTAAGAAATACACTAAGGTGTTCTACTCTCAAGAGAGAGGATTTGCAATGTTTCATACATTCATCATTCATAAACTAATAAGAAAAAACCTAAAAGAGACTATATATAGTATATTATAAAAGAAAGACAAAAATGACTCCAATGCCCTTAATAAGGTGAGAAAGCCATGGAGTGTCATTTAGACAAGTCTAAATGACCGAAATTCCCTCAAGGCTAAGTGACCAAAATGCCCTTATAAAGGGAACCAAAAACGTGAACCACCAAGTGTGGCCCAAACCTGAGAGTCCTTAAGTATTCAAGGCTCCAAGAAATCTACCACACTTGGGTTTGTTTAATGGCATGCTCAAGAAGATTCCTCCAAGAATGATCCCGTGACCTCCATATGACCAAAGCTTGATTCTTCGCGTAGACTTTGAATGATGTCATCGAAAACTAAGTTAGCCATTTTGACTTGTATCAAATATAATCCGAATGCTACATGAATCAGATACCCATGTGGCACACTTGTACCTAGATCTGCACCAAAGGGCGTGGTAGGGGTAAGTACGATCTACTTGTACTTAGTAGGTATCACAGGCCGACTAAGTAAAGTAGAATATAAAGCATATAAACACAAACATGGGGACATCACCTACAATAGAAAATGTCTCAAATGATAGCCCACACCATCTCCACTAATAGTTCTACTATATACGCATATACTATACATGAATACGAGAAAGAAATAAAATTATTCACATATATCAAATACCAATATAAGAAATAAGTATAAAAAGGCAGATATCACATCAAAGATAATAACATAGTGTAAAATAAGCATAATACATATACAATGTAATGAAGAGGATGATGATAATAATGATAATGATGTAATGCATGAGGTCATAGTACAACCTCCATATACACCTATTGAGCTGTGATTCCAAGTAGGACCCATGGGAGATTAGTCAACCCATATACAACCAATATTAATAACTTCTCTCCGGTACATAAATTACATATAGTTTTTAAAAATATCATATTTTATGTCAGAAAAAACCAGTATTTTTACAGTGGAATCAAATGTTTCATGAATGAATATGATATGAGGATGTAATGATTGCAATCAACTAAAATGAGAATATCTAATATCCAACCAATATACCAACTATGTGAGCCAAAAATCCACTTAAATTAACCAACCAGGCAAGATACAATAAAATCCAAAAACCATTAAGTGAAACATTCAAGAAAATATCATTAATACCATATAAATCCCAAAATATAGGATTTCTCCCACCAAAAAGAGTGAAACCAAACATACATATATGAATACCAAGTTAAAAAATCAGATAAGACTCTACACGGTCACACATAGCAAATAATATCTCAAAAATACCAAATATTACCCACAAGGCTCAGGCACATAAATCACATAACTTATTTTTTATGATACAAATGCATACTAATAACATGATATTACATTATTATTCACTAGCCAACCTAGTTTAAAGAAAGTTAAACCATAACCTATCTCTAATACTAATAACGATACAATAAGCCTTTAAAACTATGCTTGTACCTCACACATGAACCTAGAATTAGCTAAAACATACAAATATAGAATTTATGTATAAAAAAAAATCCAATGATACCCATATTTCCCACTTTCAAATTAAGGTCAAAATAGATTTCCAAAATGAGTTTTCAAAAAAGAAGGGTAAAATTAAAATTTTAATCCAAAACCATATTTCCCAAGATTAAAGGACCTCATAGGAGATAATCCAAGTAAAAATGGGTTGAAATTGGGGTTTGAATCGAAGAAATGCTAATTTAGGCCTTTTGGGCCAAAATCTCCAAATTCATCTTTAAATTTGAGTTTAAACAAAATTTAAATGATAAAAATTAAAGAAAAATAGTTGAAATAGGGTTTTGGAGATTACCCAAGCTTAAAAATGGAAGAAAATTCCCAAAAGCTCGAACCCCAACTTTCAAGTCTCGAAAATAGTAAAAGAATCTCAAAAAAGGGATGTAATTAATGCAGGCATCGCCTAAGTGACCACCGGGTTGCTTGCACGACCATCGCTTAAGAGACCCAGCATAACTTATGAAAATCCCACCTCATCACATAAGTGACTTGGCTGTCACTTAAGAGACTAACGTCTGGCATGCCAGTGTCGCTTAAGCAACCATGTCATTGCTTAAGAGATAATCGCCTAAGAAAGCCTTGTGTCACTTAGGTGAAACTTTGGCTGTCAAGACAAGTCACTTAAACAAATAAAGCTTCACTTAAGAGAGTGCACCAACTGAGTGGTGCACTAGTTAGAGACTTGGTATAATAACCCATAAGATCCTAGCTCAATTCAGCTCATAGTTGATGTTTAAGGGGTCCAAGACTTGGAAATTTCATGAAGTGTTAAGGACTTAGTCATTTTCAAGACCCCTAAACTTTGATGATTTTTATTTAGGTCTTTCCAACCTTGAGGTATCGATTTTTGAGTTGATTTATGATACAAGCACGATTACAAAAATGGATATTTTTTTGTGTATTTTGAATACAACTGAGGGAGTGTGAAAGTTGAAGTGTGAAGAAGGGCCTTGGTGTGCACAAGGCTACCCCAAAACACACTCTATGGCACCTATTTTGTGCCTTTTTCATTAAAGGGATCTTTTGTCTTTTTACCTCTTATTTTAATAAGTATATAAATAGAACATGATAGGGTTTTAGTTTATTAATTGTTTAATGTTGATGTAAGAACATAAAGAATACCTCTCCTGAGGGAGAGAGAGCCTCTCTAGGCTGAAACTAGGACATGAGCAAGTGTGGATTCACTTGTGAATGTGTATTGCTTGGAAACGTTGGTTCTTGAGCGATGGAATCTCTCTTGTATTTTCATAAGGGTGTGGT
Source organism: Capsicum annuum (assembly GCF_002878395.1). Lineage (NCBI taxonomy): Eukaryota > Viridiplantae > Streptophyta > Magnoliopsida > Solanales > Solanaceae > Capsicum > Capsicum annuum. The sequence continues at coordinate 107,014,321 of NC_061115.1, read as the reverse complement.
GTTACTATTTTAAGTTTTAGGGGTCCTTATATTTAATATATCTTTAGGTTCCTAATCTTGTAATAGTTATGTCTCACCATCTATCTTTACATTGCATGTCTTAGTTTGTGTTGTCTAGTGAACCCGTTGGTTCTTGTTGTGTCCTGTAATCTTGTCACGTTGGATTGTTGTTATCGTAGTGTTGTTTTTCTTGTTATAGTATTGTTTATTTCTTGTTGTTGTGGCTGTTTTATGTGTCATATACACCTTGTTCTTGTTGTTGGACCCAAGATTTTGGTATTGTTGAGCTCTCGGGTTCCTTCTTGTTTATGGACTATTTTTGTGTGGCTTTTGGTATAATATATGGTTTGTATCGTATCATTTAGTATCATAGCATGACTTGATATTTTTCCCACAAGATCAACCTTGGGCTTGTAAACTTGAAAATAAAAACAAGAATTGTTGAAAACTGAAAATTTCAGAAAAATTACAATCTTCCCATGTTTGTGTTCTTGGCCAAAATTGTGTTTGTGGGGTTTTTAGCCGATTTTTGTTCTTGAGTCTAGGTATAGGAGTCTTTTTACTTGTCTTATGTGTTTTTTATGTTAGTTTCGTTCTTCACTAAACTTTGAGTCGATCTAAACTTGAGCTTGAATCATTGATGTTTTTGTTGTGAACAAGGTAATGACTGTGTATTGATGTTGTTGTTCTTGGATGTGTGGTGACCTTGTTGTTAATTGGTTGAAAATTGTTTGGTGTTTTTGTAGATCTTGAAAGGTTGTTGTTGTGTTTTTTTTCATCATAACCTTCATCTCTTGTTAAAATCGAAAATACAACACTAAAGAGACTTGGTCATTTATGGTGGTTTTATTGTTGGTTGTTCTTGGTGGAATGTTATTGTAGTTCTTGATGTTCTTCACCCCTTCATAAATTGTTAAACATAAAGAGAGCATTAGATCCAAAAGGTTAAAGGAAAAAGGTGTAAGACTTGTTAAGTCTTGAAAGACTCTATAACCACCAAGACCTTTCAATCACTTTTCAATCACTTTCCAACAACTTTCCATAATTCAAGGATCCATGTTTTAAGGAATAGTGCAAGTCATGTCAAAAATTTTGTGTTTGAATTTGAAAGGAGTTCTAAGACTTTTCTTTCCCTCCATTAACCAAATCTCACCAATTCAAATTGAAAATGGACCAAGACTTCCAAATTAGAAAATAACTTGTTTAAAAATGCAACCAATACGTGGCTGCCACATCATCATTTTCTATTCACACAAAAATTTTAAGCTCCAATTTTGATCTCATATTTTCATTTTGTTGTGTCCTGAGTTTTGCTTGTTGATTTGAACACTAACTTACAAGCTAGTGACCATTTACTAGATTGTAAGTTAGTTTTAAAACCATTCTTCATGTTTATGTCCTTGTGTGTTTTCTTTCTTATTCTTCAGATTCATTGCAAACATTTGGTTCACCTCTCAACACCTCACGGAGTACAAGCAAGCATATAACACTTGTGAGATTTAGTGTGAGGAATCCGAGAATAAAAAAATAAAGAGAAAGCATGAGAACCTTTCTTTTACAACTAACTCATTTGTTATTTTGTAGTGAAACTTCGTGTCTAAACTCAATTGAGTCATATGAGATTGAAGAAAAATCTCAAGATGGAAAGGAAGTCGAGGTACAAAATGAAGATGTTGGCCGAGACTTAAAGTTGTTATGTTCTCGATTTCTTTTTATTTTGTGGACTATTTTGTGCCATTTTCATTTGGTCTGTGCCATGAATTTGAGGTCAAATTCCTCTCAAGATAGAGAGGATGATACAAGTATGATCATTAAGATGGATGTTTTTTTGAGTATTTTGAATGCAACCGAGGGAGTGTTCAAGTTGAAGTATGAAGAAGGGCCTTGGTGTGCACAAGGTTGCCCCAAAACACATTCCATGGGCGCCTATTTTGTGCCCTTTTCATTAAAAGCCTCTTTTGTCTTTTTACCTCTTATTGTAATAAGTCTATAAATATATCATGATAGGGTTTTAGTTCATTAGTAGTTCAATGTTGATGTAAGAACACAAATAACACCTCTCTTAAGAGAGAGTGCATTCTTAGGACGAAACTAGGACATGAGCAAGTGTGGATTCACTTGTTAATGTGTATTGATTGGAAACGTTGGTGCTTGAGTAGTGGAATCCCTATTGTGTTTTTGTAAGGGTGTGGTGTTGCTATTGTAAGTTTAAGGGGTCCTTAGATTTAATATATCTTTGGGTTCCTAATCTTGTAATAGTGTATGTCTCACTATCTATCTTTACATTTCATGTCTTAGTTTGTGTTGTCTAGTGAACCCGTTGGTTCTTGTTGTGTCTTGTAATCTTGTAATGTTGGATTGTTGTTATCCTAGTGTGGTTCTTCTTGTTATAATGTTGTTTATCTCTTGTTGTTGTGGCTGATTTTGGTGTCATTTACACCTTGTTCTTGTTGTTGTTGGACCCGAGATTTTGGTGTTGGTGAGCTCTCGGGTTCCTTCTTGTTTATGGATTTTTTTTGTGTGGCTTTTGGTGCAATTCGTGTTTTTTATCATATCATTCATGATCGAGGTTATTCAAAGTATGTCTCGGGTGAGTTTCAAAATTTTTAGACGTGCGTAGGGGTGTGTTTGGAAAACAAAACTAGTAGCACCACCGGGATATACAAGCACCATCCCTTTAGTCCCCTGCTCTAAGGCGGGCGCCGACGAGTTTAGTCCCCCGCTCTAAGGCGAGCGCCGCCCGGGTTAGTCCGCCACTCCGGAGCCCGCGTCACCCCCTATTTTGTGCAACTTTGTTCTTGAAATTTTAAGGGTATTTGGGTCAATTCCCTTCACCCAATTCGTCCATTACACAAATTTGGGACTCCCAAGGAGCATTATTTGCCTTTTTACTCATAAATTCTCTCAACAAAAGTCCTCTTTCTTCCCAAGAACAAACCCTAACTCTTTTACAAGAAATCAAGAAATTCAAGCTTCAAGTTCAAGAAATTCTCAAGGAATCTTTAAGAATTCATCTAGTGAAGTATGTGGGATGTTCATCCATGGGTCCCTTCACCCGTGGATCCCAAAATCCTCTTTTGGTTTAATTTATGAGTTTATACCTGCTCTTAATGAAATAAATCCATGAATCTCTTGATAATTCAATTTCAAGTTGTGGTTACAAGTGTTTTCAAGTAGAATGAGTCATATCATACTTCAAGTGTTGAAATTCCCATGTCATGATCAATTGATTTCAGGATTAACCCTCAAGTTATGAATTTAATCATGTAATCATGTTGTTTTCCTCTGTTTAAGGCATTCCCATGTCCAAGTTTATGATTATTACATGTTTTATGAAATGCCCATGTTTTGGTTCTTTGAATTGTAATTTCATACAACAGTATTTCAAGTTTGATATCGTATTTTATAATCATTAAGTGCTGGTGGGTTATGTACACCCGATACTTAGTTGTTTTACATGATTTCAGTATCTCAAAAATGATTTCAGTTAAACTATGAGTATTATTTCATGTTAAATACCTCAGTTTATAAGTTCATGGTTACTTTATATTATACATACAATGTAAGTTTTCAGAACACCATGTTTGAGCATATCAGTCTTCAGTGCATGCACCAGTTCATGATTTCAGTGTCAGTTCAGTTGAGAGTAGGATTTAGCACCGAACGAATCTAGGGATGGGGGTTCACCCACCAGTTAGTTCTGGGTCCTTAGTAGCAGTCACTAAGTTCCAGAACTACGTAGCCAACAAAGGATTACAAGATGCCACCTGTCAATTCAGGACTGACACTCTCTCAAGGGTCACCCGCCAGTTTATGACTGACTCCCTAGTCCTTCAGAACATCAGATTAGTGGATCCACACTGCCAGTGTCAATACCCGTGGTACGGTACTGACACCCTTCTAACTAGGTTACAGGTTGGACCTCGATAAGCTCAGATTGGGGCATGTAGGTTAGATAATACCTCCAGCAGTCTCAGTACAGTATTCAGTATATTCCTGTTCAGTTTTACTTGACATAGTGTACTAAATCTCAGTTATTTAGTTATACAGATTTTAGTTATTTAGTTTACAAATTATTTCAGAAACATATTTATACTTGGCCTTGCATTCACAGATGTTATAAGATTATGCATTTATACTTAGTTATTCCCATGCATTTCAGCCGATCCTCATCTCATATACCAGTACATTCAAAGTACTGACCGCATACTTTTCTTTGCGCTATGTTGTCTTATAACACAGGTTTGGATGCTCGGTTTCTTGACCATACTTAGGTAGCTTAGCAACATTCAACAGCAGTAGTGGTGAGTCCTCATCCATCGAGGACATGATCTATTTATTTTGGTTCTTCCAGTACTTCCTTATGTTCAGTTAGTCGGAGTTAGTTGGGGCTCTTTCCTATCAACTCCTCAGACAGTTTAAAGGCTTTGAGACAAATCAGACAATCAGTTAGACAGTCAGTCAGTTACTTTCAGTTTGGGTCAGCTGTTTCAGACATTTCAGTATTGTGTATTGAGCATTCCAGATGTACAGTATCTTATCAGTATCTTCCGCATATGTTGTTTTATTACTATTTTGTTCAGTTCTCTCAGCAGGTACCAACTCATGGGTTAGCTTGTGGTCATTCGTGACCGTAAGCATCGTTGTCGCAACATGGGGTAGCCTTGGGTCGTGACACTTGGAGAATCCAAGTCTACGCAGACCCCTCCGAATTCATCTATAATCTTGCGTACGTAAATAAACTATGCTACCCCCTAAATACGATGCTCCAAACTCAATGGCGATATCAAATTTTTGAAAAAAATGTGGTTTTCACAAAATTAACCCCAAGACCCAATTTCGCAACTTTTCAAATCAAGGGTCGAAATGAGATATAAAAGCTATAAAACCATACTAACCATGTTACTAGCCTAAAATCGATATTCGGATCTACTGGCATCATTCATTTTTCCATATGATGCACAGATCAAATGATGTTGACCGAAGTCAACTAATAAGACGTTTAAGAACATAAAAAATGATCATCTCGCCTAAATCACTCCAAAATGCATTAGGAACCATGCCAATCATCCCTACACCCCACAAATACTACAATGCAACCACAGAGAGGGGTAAAATGGTCAAATTACACAGAAATAAATATTTCGCACAAATCACCAAAAAATAGGTCATTAAATCATCCACCACTAAGAATCTAGTTCATCCTCGAACTAAGGGTAATAGAAATGCCTAAATCAACGAAAAGATGGGTAAAACTACCACACATATTGGACTTAACCTCCCAAGTAGACTCATATACATGCCTATGACTCTGCTGGACATTAACTACATGAATAACTCTAAAACGAAACCATCTAACATCCCATACTCGAATGCAGACAACCTCCTCAACAAAAGACAACAACTCATCCAACTGAATTGAATCCCAACGAATGACATGAGACTTATCTAGAATGTAGCATCGAATTATAGAAACATGAACAACTGGATGAATAATTGACAAATCTTTGGGAAATGCTAACTCATAAGCCACATCCCCAATAGTTTGAAGGATCTCAAAAGTTCCAATATACCTGAGGTTAAGATTACCTCTCTTTCCAAAACTTATCACACCCTTTATGAGAAAAACACAAAGAAAGACATGATAACAAATGCTTAATCTAAAGGTATGTAGTCTACAATCTATGTATCACTTCTACCTACTACTAGCTTCTCGAAGTCTATCCTGAATGATCCGAATCTATCCAAAGACTTACAAAGCAAGAGCATTCCTCGAGGTCTAATCTCAAAAACCTCAAACCATACAAAGCCTCAAAAGGAGCCATATCAATACTGGTATGGTAGATATTATTATATGCAAACTCTTCCAAAACTAGATATTGCTTCCACTAACTTTCAAAGTCCATAACATAAGTGCAGAGCATATCCTATAGAACCTAAATAGTATGCACCAATTGACCATTGGTCTGGGATTGAAATGTTGTACTAAGATCAACCCAGTACCCAAATCCTCCTAAAAAGTCTTCCAAAAGTGGGAAGTGAACATTGAACCTCAATCTGAGATAATAGACAGTGGCACACCATAAAGCTGAACTATCTCACGAATATAGATAGGGGTCAACCTCTCAGCATTAAAGGAAACGTAAACCAAAATAAAATGAGAAAATTTGGTAAATCGACCACTATGACCCAAACACTATCAGAACCACGAGAAGTGCAAGGCAACCTAGTCATAAAGTCCATAGTGATCCGTTCCCATTTCCACTCAGGAATGGGTAACCTCTAAAGCAAACCACTAAGTCACAAATGCTCATCCTTCACCTATTGGCAATAGAGGTAATAAGCTACAAAATCTGCTACATCCTTCTTCATGCCACCCCACCAGAAATGCAGCCACAAATCATGATACATCTTAGTCACTTTCGGATGGATGGAATACCTGGAACAATGAGCCTTCTCCAAAATCAATCTGATCTAATCTCTCACTCTTGGCATACAAACTCAACCACCAATCCTCGAGACACCATCTAGATCAAGAGAGGCTCCCATAGCTTCACCATTCAACACTTTATCCTGAATGACTCTCAACCTAACACCATTAAACTGATGAGCTTGAATCTTCTTCTTTAAGAAAGACCTAGATCTATAAATGCCAAAACACACCCCGTTGTTGAAACATCAAGCCTAACTATCTGGTTAGCTAAAGATTGAACCTATAAGGACAAAGGCCTCTCCTGGGTCAAGGAATTCGTCAAGCTACCCATGCTAGTCGACTTTTCACTCAAGGCATCCGTAACTATTTAGCCTTGCCCTGATGATAGAGAATAGTCAAGTCATTATCCTTAAGAAACTCAAGCTAACGTCACTGCCTCATATTAAGATCTCATTGGGTGAAGAAGTACTAAAGGCTATGATGATCTAATAAAATCTCAGAACGAACTCCATACAAGTAGTGCCTCCACAACTTCAAAGAAAAAACAACTACACACAACTCCAAATCATGGGTAGGGTAATTCATTTCATGTGGGTTTAATTGACGAGAAGCATATGAAATCACCTTATCCTCCTACATCAACCCAAACCCAAACCCAATACCAAAAGTATCACAAAAGATGGTAAACTCCCACCCTCCTTGGGCAAAGTCAAGATAGGAGCTGAAGTCAACAATTCCTTCAGCTTTCAAAGCTTGCCTCACAAGAATCAAGCCACTAAAAAAAAATCTTCTTCTGAGTCAGCTTGGTCAATGGAGCTGTAATAGATGAAAAACCATCAACAAAACACTGATGGTAGCCAGCTAAACCAATAAAACTCCTTATCTCGATAGGAGAAGTAGACCTAGCCCAATCACAAACCGTTGTAGTCCTGGCTGGATCAACCACAATACCATCTGTTTTCAACACATAACCCAAGAAAGAAATAGACTCCAACCAAAACTAACACTTGGAGAATAAGCATATAACTTCTCATCCCTCAATCTCTGAAACACAATCTGCAAATGCTTCTCATGATCGACCTCACTCTTGGAACAAAACAAGATATCATCAATGACAAAAGATTTGAGATACGATAAAAATACCCAGTTTATCAACTCCATGAACACATTTGGGGCATTGGTCAACCCGAAGGACTTAGCAAAGAACTCATAATGACCATACCAATTGTGAAAATTTATCTTTAGGATATCTGATGCTCTAATTCTCAACTAGTGATACTCAGACGTCAAATCAATCTTCAAAAAAACTAAAGCACTATGAATCTGATCAAACAAATCATCAATACAAAGAAGAGGATACTTATTTTTTAATTGTTACCTTGTTCTACTATAGATAATCAATACACATACGCATAAACCCATCTTTTTTCTTTACAAATAAGACATAATCACCCTAAGGTAATACACTAGGTTGAATAAATCCCTTATACAACAAACTTCTCCAACTGATCTTTCAATTCCTTCAACTCTGTTGGGGCCATCCTATAAGTAGGAATAGAAATGGATTTGATGCCCGGCTCAATATCAATAACAAATTTAATATCGCAATTCGAAGATATTCCAAGCAAATATATAGGGAAAACATCCATGAACTCATGGACAATACGAACAGAATCCAAAAAAGAAGGGAAAACAACACTAGTACCACAAATATGGGCCAAATAAAACAAACATCCTCTCGATGGCCAAATGACGAGCTCGAAGGAAAGATTTAACACTCTTTCTACCCAAATGAAGAACACCCTTATAAGATATCCTTGGTATACCCAATGAAGCTAAATTCACAGTCTTAGCTTAATAATCTAGGATAGCATGATAAGGAGCTTACTAATCCATACATAAGATGACATTAAAATCTACCATATCAAGGACATTCAGGTCTACCTAAGTCTTACACGTAGCTAAAGTCACATCACAGGATCAGTACACTCGATCCACCACTAATGAGTTGCCCGTAGGGGTAGATACACAGATAGGCATATCAAAAAGATCACCAGCAGAATTAAAACCCAAAGAAAAATATATAGACACAAAGAAGAACGTCTATCCTGGATCAAATAACACAGATGCAAATCTAAAACAAATAGGGATGATACCTGTGATAACAATATTAGAAACCTCAGCCTCCGATCTGGTTGGTATAGCATAGCACTGGTCTTGACCACCACCTGACTGATTAGCCCTGGACCCATAACCACGAGCACCACTACCTCTTATGAACCTCTACCTCTAACAGCTGATATAAGAGTAGACCTAAAAATATAATGGGGATATTCCTTGTCCAATGGCCAACCTCTTCACACATAAAGTAACCCTACAACTTGACTCAATAGAAGGAGGTATGGCTGACCTAGAACTACATTACATCCTAAAGCAGCTGAAATAGAAGAACCACTACTTGAGCCCAGCAAAGCTTCCTGTACTGGCCTTTCATGATACCAATTAAAGCCTCTAGAATCTATACCTTGAGTACCGTGACCTCTAAATTAGCCCTAATAGTGCACCCTCTTAGTTCCTCCCTGAGACACTCAAAAAATAGATTTAGTTTTCTTGGCATAATCCACTATCCTCTGAAATGATGCCCCTGATACTACCATACTGCAGAAAGCTGAAGCAAATCATCCAACCCTTTAATGAACTTTTGAATCTTCTCAGACTCCTATGTCAACCCTATTGATGTAGGACAAATTTCAAATTGAGTTTAGGCAAATCTTGGTAAGGCGAGGAAAACCTTACTCCTAACTTTAGGAAAATCCTATTCGGTGGGGCAAACCTCAGTGAGGACGCTGAGTCCATAAGAGGGTGTGTATGTAACACCCCAACTTAGGATAAGGAGTCCCACATCAGTAAAATATAGGAAAGATGCTGGGTATATAAGTAACCACTCCTTACTCCCTAATGATGTATTTTAAAGTCGTGCAGGCCTGGGCCCAAAGTAGATAATATCACTAGTGGGTTGGGCTGTTACAAAGACCTCTCAGGCCTTGATGGTTTGGGATGCTCATCTCGGCCAGGGCCCTAGCTCGAGTTGTGACACATACATATATTAATACTAGGCCAACATATCATATAAGACCCCATATAGTCACACATGGAAAATAATATCTCAAAACTACCAAATGTTATCCGCATAGGCTCCTACTTGGGAAAATAAATCACCTAACCCATTTTCCATGATACAACTCCATACCCATGTCATGCTTTTACATTATAATTCACTACCCAACCCAGTTTGAAGCAAGTTTAGCCATAAGCTAACTCAAATGTCGATACCGGTACAATAAGCCTTTAACACCAAGCTTGCACCTCATGCACGGACCCAAAAATACCTAAAACACACAAATATAGAATACATCAAAAGAAAGTCAACGATACCCATATTGCATACTTTTGAATTAGGGACAAAATAGACTTCTAAGATGGGTTTTTGAAAATAAAGGTAAAACTGGAATTATAGTCCAAAAACATATTTTTTGAGATTAAAGGAACTCATAGGAGAAAACCCATGGAAAAATGGGTTGAAATTAGGGTTTGAATTGAAGAAATGCTAATTTGGGCATTCTGGGCCAAAATCCCCAAATTCCACATTTGAATCCAAGTTTAAACTGCATTTAAATGATAAAAATTAAAGGAAAATAGTTGAAATAGGGATTTCGAACTTACTCAAGCTTAAATATGGAAGAAGATGGCCAAAAACTCAAACCCCAAACTCTAAGTCTCAAAAATAGTGAAAAAATCTCAAAAAAAAGGATATAATCCACCTATGCATTGCCTATGAGACCACCGACTTGCTTAAGCGGCCATAGATTAAGAGACCAAAAGTCTCTTAAGAGAAGCTCACCTCGTCCCATAACTTGCTTGGCTGTCGTTTAAATGACCGACATCTGGCACGCTAGTGTCGTTTAAGTGACCAGGCCATTACTTAAGCAATATTTGCCTAAGTGAGCCTGGTGTTGCTTAGGCAACACTTTGGATATCAGGCCAAGTCCCTTATGTGACCAAAGTATCGCTTAAGTGAGTACACCAGCTGAGAGGTGCACCAGCTAGAGACTTGGAAAATTCCAAGTCTCTATGGACCCCTCGAGATTTATCCAGAATCCTAAGTACGCAAACAAACTATGCTATCCCATAAATTCGGTGCTCTAGATTAATGGCAATATCAGATTTTCAAAAAAAATATCGTTTTCACAAAATTAACCTTTAAACCCAATTTTGCAACTAATAATCCTTTTAAGACCATCAAAACTCACAATCTCACATAAATCACATGAAATGCATTAGGAACTATGTTAATCATCCCCACACCCCAGAAATACCATAATGCAACTATGAAGAGGGGTAAAATGGTCAAATTATATAGAAATAAATATTTCACACAAATCACCAAAAAATCAGTCATTACAGATTCATGTCAGGAAAACAATGCAAAAGTATAGTGTGAGTACCAAAGCAACTGCCACTCAGTAAGCATCATAGGCTGGCCAAACAAAATTACAGTATAAGTATAATAAAATGCTAGGATGTAAAGTAAAGTAAAAAATAATGGACATGAATGGAAATAATACTCCAAATCAGGCAATTGTGATAAATATACAAAATAAGTAACTCAAAAGTAAAAATAGTCTAACTACAACCCAGCTGGCCCCCAGTAGACCTAGAAGGCACAAATAAGAAAGGAATAATCCAACTGAGTCCCCATATGCTCAACGAACACAAACAAAGAGTGTTCTAATACAAAAATTGATTTATCTATTGCAATAGCATAAAGTGAACCTATCACGACCCAAAAACCAAGGGTCATGAAGTCACTTGTCACAACAATCCTTGACAAGTAAACCTATTACCCGAACAAATATAAAAAGAAACATAATACAAAAACCCAAGGCAAGACTTCTAAAACAGAGTCGAACCACACATATATAGTAAAAGAAGAAATACATAGTCAAGATACCTTGTAATACCCTAAAAACCAGTGTCACAGTGTAAGAAGTAACTAATATAACTCGAAGCCAAAATACATTGGATATCCCAAAAAGAGCAAATTCTGCTCTAAATGCAATAAAGACATAGTCTAGATAAGAAAAATAGTAGCCAACTCCAGATGCATAGACCAACTACTACTTTGAATGGGCTCGAAGTATCGCCTGAATAAACTGCTGTGAGGCGCAATCATACCTGGATCTGTATTGAAAGGGCGCAGTAGGGGTGTGTATGAGCCACTTGTACTCAGTAGGTATCATAGGCAGAGTGAGCAAAGTAGAAAATAAAATATAAAAAATAGACTCTATGGGCACGCCACCTGCAATCAGAAAATGTCTCAAATGGTAGTCCACACAGTCTCCACTAACAGTTCTACAATATTCATATATGCCATACACAAATACAACAAGTAAGCCCAAGTATACAGATATCATACATGCAAGCAATAAGTAAGTAATAAACATAGACAAATCTCACATCAAAGAAGATAACACAAATAAAAAAGAGCACAAGGTATGTAAAATATGATGATGATGATGATGATAGTGATAATGCACTAGGTCATCGCACAACCTTCGTATACACCTACCGAGATGTGCCCCCAAGGTAGGAGCTATGGGGGGTTCGTCACCTATATACAATCTATATCCATACTATTTCTCTGGAACATCCATCAATATAGGACTTTAAAGATGTCACATTTTCTGTTAGAGAAAGCCAGTGTTTCTAGTATTTCCACGGTGGTACCAGTGTTTCATGAATGTATATGATATGGGGATGTAATGGTCATAACCAATGTGAGTGATAATTTCCATATCCAACCACTATACCAACCAAGTGAGCCAATAATCAACTTAATATTTCAACCATCCACGAAAACCAACATAGTCCATATGCTGTTAGAGTAAAATACATAAAAATATACTATCGATACCACATTAGGCTTTTCGATCAAACAAGACACAATTAATTTTACATAAACAAGGTCGAAAATATCATATAAGACCCCACGCGGTCACACATAGAAAATAATATCCCAAAACCACCAATTAGAAATAATATAGGCCGCCCACACGGGCATGTCACAATAATATAACCATTTTTGTAATTGATTCCCATACCCTTAACATGATTTTGCACCAATATTAACGACTTAGCCAAGTTTGAAGAAAGTTAAGCCATAACCTACCTCCAATGCCGAAAATAGACCAAACAACCCTCTACACAGAGGCTTTCCCTCATGAATGGACTCTGAATCAACTAAAACATACAAATATTGAATCTATGCATCAAAAAAAGCCAATGATACCCATATTTTGTATTTTTAAGTTGGGGTCATAAATGGACCACCGAAATAGATTTTCAAAAAAGAGGGGTAAAACTGAAATTTTTGACCAACATTTATTTCCCATGATTAAAGGAACTTAGAGAAGATAACCTAAGTGAAAATAGGTTGAAATTGGGTTTTAAATCGAAGAAATACTATTTTTAGGCCTTTCGAGCCAAAATCCCCTAATGTCACCATTAGCTCTAAGTTTTAATGAAGTGTATTTGATAAGAATCGAAGAAAAGTAATTAAAATAGGGATTTGGAGCTTACACAATCTCAAAAATTAAAGAAAATGCTCAAAAAATTGATCTCTAAGTTCTACGTCTAGAAAATGGTGAAGAAAATTGAGAAAAAAATTATTGATACCCGTAGGTGCTGCTAAAGCAGTCAAGTGGCTGCTTTAGCGATACAACTTAGCATGCCAGTCTGATAAAGCAGACAAGGGTCACTTTAGCGCCCTTCGCTAAAGCGGATGAGGGCCGCTAAAGTGTCCTTGACCAGATGGTAGCCAGCCGCTAAAGCAATCAAGAGGCGCTTTAGCGCCTGCAGTTTAAGTGCCCAAAGTAGCACTTAAGCGACCGCACCAGCTATAGAGACTTGGAATTCCAAGTCTCCATGGACCTGTCGAGATTCATTCTAAATCTTGAGAATGCAAATAAGACAAGCTACCCAATCAAATTCAACGATCCAGACTCACTGGCGATATCAAATTTTTGAAAAAAACATCGTTCTCACAAAGTTAAACCTCAAAACCCAATTTCACAAGTTTCCAAATCAAGGGTTGAAATGAGATATAAAAGCCGTAAAACTACACCAACCATGTTAGCAACCTAAAATTAATGTTTGAAATCTGCTCGCATAGTCCGTTCTCCCATCCGTCGTACAAACCAATACATGTTGACCAAAGTTAACTACAAGTCTTTTTAAGCCACCAAAAACCATAATTTCACAGCAAAATACATAGGGAATCGAGCCAATAATCCTCACACCCCAGCAATTCTACAAAGCAACTACGGGGAGAGGTAAAATGGTCAAATCACACAAAATTTAGTAATTCACATAATTCACCAAAATAATTAAGTCATAACTCATCCACCGCTAAAAATCTAGTTCGTCCTTGAATTAAAAGAAAGAGAAATACTTGCGACCACAAAAAGCTGGGGATAACTACTAGGCATATAAAACTTGACCTCCCAAGTAGCCTCATCTACAGGTCAATGACTCCACTGGAACTTAACTACTGGAATATCTATAGAACGCAACCGTCTAAATCCCTTGCTAAAATTGAGACTGGCTCCTCAGTAAAAGACAACCTCTTATCTAACAAATTAAATTCTAACAAATGACATAAGACTCATCCAAAATGTAACGCCGAAGCATGGAAACATGAAAAATTGGATGAACAATGGATAAATATGGAGGTAAAAGTAACTTATAGGCCACATCCTGAATAGTTAGAAGGATCTCAAAAGGCCCAATGTACCTGGGGCTAAGCTTGCCCCTCTTCCTAAACCTCATCACACTCTTCATCTGTGAATATGAAGAAAGACACAATCGCCAACACTGAATCTCAAGGCATGAAGTCTACAATCCATATAGCACTTCTGCCTACTTTGAGCCACTTGAAGTCTATCTTGAATGAACCAAGATCTATCCAAGGACTCATGAAGCAAAGCTGTACCTCGAGGAATAATCTCAGAAACATGAAACCAAACAATTGTTGAGTAACAACACCTTCCATACAAAGCCTCAAAAGAAGCTATCTCAATACTGGAATAACACAATTATTAGATGCAAACTCCACCTAAGCTAGGTGCTGCTATCACTGACGACCAAAGTCCACGACACAAGCGCTGAGCATATCCTCAAAACCTGAATAGTCCACCAATTGACAATTAGTCTAGGGGTGAAAATTTATTCTAAGATCAATCTGAGTATCCAAATCCTCCTGAAAGGTCTTCTAAAAATAGGATGTGAACACTGAACCTCAATTTGAGATATCACACTAACACCCAATACAGATAAACTATCTTATGAATATAGATACGAGCCAACCTCTCCGCACTCAAAGAAACTTGATTGGAATAAAATAAGCAGATATGGTTAACTAATCCATGATGACCCAAATACTATCAGAACCATGAGAAGTATAAGGCAAACCAGTAAAAAATTCCATGGTGATCCGTTCCCATTTCCACTCAAGAATGGGTAATCTCTGAAGCAAACCACCTAGTCTCAAATACTCGGCCTTCATCTACTGGCGCATAGGCAATAAGCTATGAAATCTGCCATATCTTTTCTCATACCACCCCATCAGTAATATTGCCTCAAATCACGGTACATCTTAGTCACTCTCGGATGAATGGAATAACTGGAATAATGAGCCTCCTCTAAAATTAATCTAATCAAATTACCCACTCTCAACATATAAACTCGGCCACCAATTCTCAAAACTTCCTTTGGATCAAGTGAGGTTTCTTAGACTCACCACTAAACACCTTATCTTGAATCACTCTCAACCCAACATCATCAAATCGATAAGCTTAAATCTGCTTCATCAAGGAAGACCTATCCTCCAAAAATGCCAAAACAAACCCAAGGGTAGAAATATCAAGACTAACCATCTGGTGTAAACCTCCGAGGCCAAAGATATCTCCTGAGTCAAAATATTCATCAAGCTACCTATGCTAGTCGAATTCCAGCTCAAGGAATCTGCAACCATATTAGCCTTTCCTAGATGATACAAAATAGTTAAGTCATAATCCTTAAGCAACTTAAGCCAATGATGCTACCTCATATTACGATCTCTCTAGGTGAAAAAGTACTGAAGGCTACTATGTTTCGAGAAAATATCACAATGGATTCTATACAGGTAGTGCCTCCACAACTTTAAAGAAAAAACAACCATGCATAGCTCTAAATCATAAGTAGCGTAATTTTTCTCATTTGGCTTAAATTGACGAAAAGCATAAGTAATCACCTTACCCTCTACATCAACACAACACTGAGGCCAACACCTAAAGTATTACAAAAAATGGTAAAACCTACGCCCTCCTTGGGCAAGGTCAAGATAGGAGCCAAAATCAACAAATCCTTGAGCTTGTGAATGCTCGCCTATAAGAATCAGACCATTGAATGAAAATATTGAGTCAACTTGGTCAATGGTGTTGTAAGAGATGAAGAAACCTAAATAAAATATCGATAGTAGCCCACTAATCTAAAAACTCCAAATCTCAGTAGAAAAGATAGGCCGATCCCAATTATGTACCACTGTGATCTTGGACGAATCGACCAGAATACCATTCCTGGTCACCACATGATCCAAGAAAGAGATGGATTCTAACCAAAACTCATACATAGAGAACTTAGCACACAACTTCTCATCCCTCAATATATGAAGTGCAATCTGTAAATGCTCCTCATGGTTGGACTCAATCTTAGAATAAACCAAGATATTATGTATAATACAATAAAAAAGAGTTGAGATACGATTAAAATACCCAGTTCATCAAATCCATGAACACGACTAGGGTATTGGTCAACCCAAAAGATATGACCAAAAATTCATAATTATCGTACCGAGTCCAAAAAGTTATCTTCAGAATATCAAAAGCTCTAATACTCAACTGGTGATACCCAGACCTTAAATTAATCTTTAAAAACAAAGAAACACCCTAAAGCTGGTAAAAAAATCATCGATATGAGAAAGAGGTTACTTATTCTTAACCATCACTTTATTCAACTATTGATAATCAATACTCATAGGAATTAACCCATCCCTTTTCTTCACAAAAGGACCGGCATACCCTAAGGTAATACACAAGGTTGGATATATCCCTTACCCAAAAACTCCTACAACTGATCCTTCAATTTCTTTAACTCTGCTGGGGCCATCCTATAAGGAGGAATAAAAATGGGCTTGGTGCCCTACTCAACATCAATAGTAAATTTAGTAACTTGATCAGAAGGCATACCAAGAAAATCCATAGGGAAAATATCCATAAATTCACGAATAACTCTAATAAAATCTAAAGAATAAGGTGAAGCAACACTAGTATCAAGAATATTAGCCAAATAAGACAAACACCCCCTCTCGACCAAGTGATGAGCCTGAAGACAAGATATAACTCTCTTAGTACCCAAATGAAGCAACCCTTCTAAGCTATCCTTGACACACTCAGTGAAGCTAATGTCATAGTCTTAGCATAGTAATCTAGGACAACATAGTAAGGAGCCAAATAATCCATACCCAAGATGACGTCAAAGTCCACCATATCTAAGATAAGTAAATTACCCAAGTTTCTCACCCAAAAAAAGTCATTACACAAGATCGATAAACCTGATCCACCACTAAAAAGTCTCCTATGAGGGTAGATACACAAATAGGCACATCAAGGGGCTTACAATTAGAATCAAAACCTAAAGCAAAATACGCAAACATATAAGAGAAAGTTTATCTCAGATCAAATAATACAAACAAAGATCTAAAACAAATAAGGAAGATACCTGTAATGAAGGTATTAAAAGCATCTACCTCTGGCTTGCAGGTATAGCATAACACTAACCAAGTCTACCACATAACTAGGTAGTCCCTCGACTACTACCATAGACACTACTACCTCTGCTTTTTGAACCTATAGTAGAACCTCTACCTTTCACAAATGATATAGAAGTTGCTTTGAAGACACAACGAGGATAGTTCCTGGCCAAATGGCTAATCTCATTACACATATAGCAAACCTTGTGGCCTAACTTAAAAAAAAAAGTTATGACTAAACTAGGAAGACCACCCAAAGCTACCAAACTAGAAGAACCACTACCTGAATTCTGCAAAAAATGTATGCAATGGTCTACCATATACCTATGGAAGCCTCTAGAATCTCTACCCCGAGATATGTGACCTTTGAACTCATCTAAATAGAGCACCTTCTTGGCACCTCCCCAAGATGCTTGAAGAATAACCTCAGTCATCTTAGCATGATCCACAATACTCTAAAATGATGCTTAATACACTACCATCTAAGTTATCTCAAGTTAAAGAGAAACATCCAACCTCTTTACAAACTTTCGAATCTTTTTAGACTCTGATGTAATACTGGAATAAGAATATCTAGAAAATGCATGGAAATGTGCTTCATACTCTGCAACAATTATAGAGCCCTAATCTATGAAATCAAACTCATCTTTTATCTGATCCCTCAAATTAAAGGCATAAATCTATTAAAAAAGGACTCTGTAAACTGATCCCAAGTCATCTTTGGCAAATGAAAGGATTGGCAACTAATTAGTGACCTACACCAATATATAGCTATAACTCTCAACTGGTAATTAGTATAAGCAACCTTATACAACTCAAGCAAACTAGTTTATGCAACTTATCTACATAATCAAAAAATGTCCCAAATGATAGTCTATACCATCTTCACTTATAGTTCTATAATATTCATATATGCCACACACAAGTAAACCAAGGAAGCACAAGTATATCGATATAACACATGTAGGCAATAAGTAAGTAATACACATAGACAAACTTTATATCAAAGAAGACAATATAAGACAAAAAGAGCACAAGGTATGTAAAATATAATGATAATAATGCCCAAGGTCATCACTCAACCTCCATATACACCTACCGAGCTGTGATCCTGAGGTAGGACCCATAGGGTTCATAAACCCATATACAATCCATATCTAATACCATATCCATACCTCATCTCGATATATCCATCACTAGAGAGTTTTAAAGATGTCATATTTTTTATCAAAAAAAGCCAGTCTTTATAGTATTTTCATGGTGGTACTAATGTTTTATGAATGTGAATGATATGAGGATGTAATAATCACAACAAACTAGAATAACAATTTCCATATCCAACCAATATACCAACCAAGTAAGCCAAAAATCCACTTAATATTCCAACCATCCTTGAAAACCAACATATCTATATGTTGATAGAGTAAAACACACAAAAATATACCATTGATACCATATTAGGATTTTTTATCAAAAAAAATACAACTAATTTCACATACACAAGACCGATAATATGTATAAGACCTCACACGATCACACACAGTAAATAATGTCCCAAAACCACTAATTACCAATAATATAGGCCCCCATACAGACATATTACAATAATATATCCATTTTCATGATTGTTTCCCATACCCTTAACCTAATTTTGTACCAATATTAACCATCCAGCCTAGTATAAAGATAGTTATGCCATAACCTACCTCAAATACCAAAAACCAGATCAAGCAACCTTCTACATGAAGCCTTCCCTTACTAATAAACCTAGAATCAACTTAAACATACAAGTATAGAATTTATGCATGAAAAGAAAACCGACATTACCCATATTTCTTATTTTTGAGTCAAGTTCAAAAACAGACCCCAAATATGGGTTTTTGAAAAAACAGAGTGAAATTACAATTTTAGTTCAAAAATATATTTCCCATGATTAAAGGAATTATAGTGAAAACCCAAGTAAAAATGGATTGAAAATGGGGTTTAAATCAAAGAAATACTATTTTTAGGCCTTCCAAGCCAAAGTCCCCAAATTTCACCTTTGAATCTAAGTTTTAACAAAGTTTAAATGATAAGAAATAATGAAAAGTATTTGAAATAGGGATTTAGAGCTCACCCAAGCTAAAAAATGAAAGAAAATGCTCAAAAACTCGATCCCAAGCTCAAAGTCTCAAAAATAGTGAAAAAAATCAAGAAAAATTTATACCTAGGTGCTAGATGCTACTAAAGCAGTCTAGTACTGCTTTTGTAATACCCGCTTAGCATGCCAGTATGCTAAAGTGGACAAGGGCCACTTTAGCACCCTTTGCTAAAGCAGATAAGGATTGCTAAAGCTCCCTTGCCTAGCTGGTATCCAGTTGTTAAAACTACCAAAAGACTCTTTAGCACCTGCCACTAAAGCGACCAAAGTGGCACTTTAGCAGCTGTACTAGTTGAGTAGTGCACCCACTGCGGTGACTTGGAATTCCAAGTCTCCTCGGATCCCTTAGAATTCTTATGGAATTCTAAGAATGCAAAAAAATAAGATACCCTATCAAATTTGATACTATAGACTCACTGGACAAAGTTGACCCCCGAAACCCAATTTCACAACTTTTTGAACCAAGGATCAAAATGAGATATAAATTCCATAAAACCACACCAACCTTGTTACCAACCTAAAATCAAAGTTTCGAATTTATTGGCACAGACCATTTCTCATCCAATGAACAGATTAATAAATATTGCCCAAAGTTAACTATAAGGCTTTTCAAGCCTCCAAAACCACAATTTCACATAATTCTCTTCAAAATACATTAGGAACTAAGCCAATCATCCCTACACCACAAAAATACAATAAATAAACCATTAGGAGGGGTAAAATGGTCAAATCACATAAATTAAATATTTTATACAATTCATCTAAAAAATCAAGTCATTACATAACCAAGGGTAAGACGTACTTGAAATCCTTTTATGAACATAAATGTTAGACTTAAATGGGAAATAGATAATTGGATTATTATGTAATAAGACTCATATAAATCATAACTTTCAAACTTAAACAAAAGTTAATAAGTAGGGAAAAAGTAATGACAATCTAATGTATGTCTTCTCTTAAGTCCAATTAAAACTAAATTCATAATTTGGGCGATCAAATCTATAAAAACTATAGTGTTTAGTTGTTAAGTCTAAGGATAATGTCTTAAAGGTCAAATACTATTCCACCCTGAGTATCAAATCTAACCGGAGCTCACTAAATTAATTAAGTAATCTCAAGGATCAAGATTTAGTCTAAGGTGACAAATGAAAGACCTTAAGGTCTACAAGGATCTAATTTAGATAGTTGACCTAAAAGAAGGGGTAGGGTCCTCTACTAGTTTTGAGATCCCATATTAAGGCAAGCACCAAGCCAAACCTATACTAATGCTAAAAATTCCATCCCAAGGTACTAAGTAAATCAAAACTAGTCATAAAGTATTGATATAAAACCAATATGAAGGAAGATTAGGCAAAATTCTTTCCAAATGACCCCTATTGGTTAACTATATAAATAACTACTAAATCATCAATTGAGTCATAAATACTAAATTATGAACACATATAAAAGTTTGTTGGTGTTTACAAGTGTTGTTTCTATTGTCATTATGGTTGTGATTATTGTGATATCTATCATTATTGTATGATGTACTGGTATTTAGATATCTTCATAGAATTTAGTTGGTATAAGGTTGGCAGGAATTTAATGTCTGGGATTTAGTACATAGACACGAGTAGCTCATCCTCTATAGGTCATGGCTAGTGGGCCTTAACATATATGTACAAGTTATTGGTGTGTGTGACAGTTCCTTGAGTAACTTGGGCATTATGTTCTTACTATTATATCAGTTCCTTGAGTGGACTGGGTTTAAGTATTGACTTATTATATTGGTTCCTCAATTGAACATAGGTTAATATACTTATTTGCTAAAGATGGTTTCTTTATGTAAACTAGTTGTATGATAATTTCCTTATGGTTGTTTTTTATGGATCATGGTATGGTCCAGGTTAAATATAAGATGTTGCCAAATTCTATGTGTCTACTTACTTGTGCAATTGAGACATGATTGATCTAGTTATTGGGTTAAGGTTGTTAACTAGGAGCCTTGTTGGTCGACTTAACTTGACATGGTTTGTTACTCATGTAGACTCATATTGATTTATGACTATAATGTTATTGGAAAAGTGCAGGTGTTATGAACTTGAAGTAAGGTTACATGGTAGATGTTCATGGATTGTCTTATTTTGCTAACTTATGGTTATGTGCTCATATTTCTCATTCTGGTGGCTAATGATCTTATCATTACACTATTATTTTCTTATCTACTGATACTATACGTGCTCTTATTTTTGTTAAGTGTAGCTCATATTTTAGCAAATATTTTAAGACCACCACTATGATTCAGATAGTGTTTGAACTCAGGATGAGTTACATCTTCCAAGCTGTCATGAGTTCTTTATTCAATTTTGGTCCATTATTTTGGACTTAGACAATTCAGTTGTTTTTAGTTGTAACCATTTTTTGATACTTATTAGTATTTTTGTAAAATGACTTTCAAATTTTAGTGGATTTGTTAAATTTTATATTTTTTTCATTATTACTTTAGGTTTTAGCTATTGAATTATTGGTTTTCTTAATGGATTAGTTTCCTAATATTACTCTATGTGTTGGATTGATTAATTAGGAAAGTTGGTTCTCTTATCAGGGCTTAGTGTGGGTGCCATCCATTGTGATTTTAAGTCATGAAAAAGTTGGTATTAGAGACCTAGGTTTGTTGATCTCATTGTACCAAATCGGGTCTAGTAGAGTATTGGAATGCTACGGAGACATTTTTTCTTTTCTTCGATAGTACTTTAGGAAACTATTATTTATTTTTCTTTCCTGCTATGACTTGATTCCAGTTGGTATCTAGTGATACAAATTGGTATCTAAACTTCTTAATTCCTTATTTGCATATGGTTAATACTAGAGTGAATGGAGCCAGAGTTGCAGGCCCCACAGCAGTATCTCTAGCTACAGAACTGGCTCTCTAAGGATAAGGCATAAAAAGGGTAGGGAAAGGGAAAAAGGGAGATCAACACCTGCTAGGAGTGGAGTTTGAGTAATAACTGATCATTCTTAATAGATATCAGTGACTCCTTCCAACCCTAGAATTATTATGAGGAGGTTGAAAAAAAGAATAATGATGTCATAGAGCAGGAAGAGGTAGTACTTATTGAAGGTGCAACACTTTCCCTATGTATTTTGAGATGATTCATCAAGTTCTTTCTTTTCTGAGAGGATTGGCGAGTAATGGGGCGACTTCAGATCTGCCTTTTTATTAGTTTCTGGGTATTCAACTGACTGCTATAATTGTTCCTAGGATGGGTGCGGCTTTGGCGACTAAGATATTTTCTTATTTGATGTTAGGTTCGGTGATGATTGGGACTGAGCATGATATATTGACCAAATTCCTTAAGATGACCCCTCTTACTTTTGTTGGCTTTGAGATGGTGGATGCATTTGAGTTCCTTGTAGATATTATCAAAGGCTTCATAAAATAGGTATTGTTAAGAAACATGGAGTTGAGTTTGTCACTTTTCAACAACAAGGTGATGCCAATTAGTGGTGGAGGGCATACGTGGTGTCGATCACTAGTTTTGCCTCCATTGACATAGGCTTAAATTCATACTCTATTTTTGGAGAAGTATGTACCCCATACTCTTCCTTACCATAGGATAAGTTTTTGGTCCTTGAATAGGATAATATGTCAGTTGTAGCCTATGAGGAAAAGTTTCATGCATTGTCCCACTATGCTACTCAACTACTTAGTCAAAAGAAGGAAATGATTTAGTTGTTTGTAAAGGGTCTAAACACTGATTTACAGGTTTTTTCTATTCATATGACTTCTATGAGAAAGGCCTTTAATATGTTTGTTAATTGTGTAAAGAGGGTAGAAGAGGTAAAACACGTTGGTCAGGCCAAACGTTAGCAAAAAGTCTCAAAATATGGGTAACTTTGGTGGTTCCTTCTTCAGGGGTCCTAGCTAGTAGAGTTATTTAACTTGCTCTATTTAGTCAGCTCTACTAGTTTCTAAAAGTGGTTAGTCAAGGGGTATTCAACAGGCCTTAATTGCTAGAGTCCAAGGGGATTTTTATTCTTTAGTCCATAGGCCTTTCTTGAGAAAGGTTGTTATACTTGCGGTGTGATAAAAAATTTCAAGAGAGAGTATCCTTAGAGACAAGTAGGTTTATAGGGCTAGAAGCAGGCTAAGACTGTGGATCCATTTAGTAGAGGTAGTAGAGATGATGGTAATTGTAAGGGTCATCTATAGGGTAGACAGGGTGACAGTCAGGGAGGTCATGGTCGAAATTAAGGTAATAAGAATAAAGTAAATAGTGGAGTGTAGCCTACTAGGGAGGTCCCTCAGCTTGATGATAGAGCTCACTACTATGAATTCCTAATAAGACTGAGGCTGAGGCATCTAACACTATTATTAGAAGTACTATTCTTATTTGTGACTGGATGGATACTATTTTGTTTGATCTGAGTTCTAATTATTCTTATGTATCAGTTAGATTTTCCTTGGGATTGGACTTGATTTCTGATATACTTGACTCTTTTGTTTATGTGTCTACTCTAATTTGAGACTCTGTGATAGTGACCCATGTTTATCATGCATGTTTGTTTTGTTCATAGGTTTATAGATTTGATAGATTTGACAATCTTGGATATGCTTGAATTTGACATTATCTTGCATATGAATTGGCTATCTCTGTATCACGCTGGTTTAAATTTTAATGCTAAGATAGTGACTTTAGAGATGTTGTAACGCCCCGAGTCTTTACCTCGAATGCTACATGGTGCTTACAACCTCGAAGGACCACAAACTAACCCATGACTAGTACCTTCTATGAGCACTGAATAATAATACTGAAATAATGCAGAAGTTTGGCTAAAATAACATAAGGTTCATAATCTGAATACTGATAATAATATCTGAAATCTAAATACTGTCTGAACTAATCTAGTCTGAAAAGCCTCTAACTGAACTGTCTGAATTCAGAGTTGATGGGACAAGCCCCCAACTAACTCCTACTACTAAAATACTGAAGCTACTAAAATACTAAAATAAAAGCATATCCTCGATAGATGAGGATTCACTACTGAATCTGCTATGGCTAACTGAATTTGTCTAAGTACGGCCAAGAGCCTGAGCGTCCAAACCTATGATATGAGACATCATAGCACAAAGAGAAAGTATGCATCAATGTACTGGTATGCTAGATGAGGTAAGGTTGAATGCAAGGGTTCATATACATGA
The DNA here is from genome assembly GCF_002878395.1 of Capsicum annuum. NCBI lineage: Eukaryota > Viridiplantae > Streptophyta > Magnoliopsida > Solanales > Solanaceae > Capsicum > Capsicum annuum. Next base: position 106,989,660 of record NC_061115.1, on the reverse strand, counting down.
ATAATAACTAACTGAATGATATGGAATAACTAAATAAGAGTAAATGGATGACTGATCTACTGTAAGTACTGAGTATACACTACTATGCATATATATATACTAAAACTGAATACTAAGTTTTGATAACTGAGTAACTAATATCTTAGATTTCTAATAACTGAATTACTGATATCTGAGTGACTGTTTCTGATAGTCCTGATTCTGTAGAACTGAACTGAGTTCTAGTTATATACCGAGGCTGAAACTGTGAGAGGTAATCATCTAATCGATATGTCTCTTTTCTAAATAGATTTAGGGTCCAACCTGTAACCCCAGCTGGAATGGTGTCAGTACCATGCCATGGATAAAGACAAGCTAAAGAGTCATCCTCATCTGGAAGGTGCCCTAAATGAGAACGGTGGTACCTACAACTGGCAGGTAAAACACCTCATCAGCCTTCAACTGACAGGTTGATTTCTCAACCTACGCTAGCTACACAGTTCTGGAATGCAAGGACTGCTACTAAGGGTCACAGCCTCTACTGGCAGGTAAGCCCCCATCCTTGGGTTAACTTGGTACTGAATCCTACTCCCATATGAAAGACACTGAGTCTTATACTGCACTGAACTGGACTGATACTGAGTTTCATTGAGTTTTGTAACTGACTGAGTACTACTGATCGTGACATTATTGAGACTATTCTATATCTACTGTAGCTCTAGGTAAATAGCTAGATTTTTCGGGTATTGAATAGCCCTACGACTTAATAGCATTAAAAGTAAAGCATAGCATGATCATAATAGCACAACAATGCACTAATTTAAATATTTTGTCAAACACTTGGTATACATAAACTTGTACATAAATGGGACCACATAATAACATGTCATAAATTCACTATCCAATACACTTGAGCATTTTATCAAACACTTGAGGATCATGCTTACTTCATATAACACTAAACATATAATAATATCATAGCTACTACATTCAACTTGTAATTCAAGATTTCAACATGAAGATCACACAATTCAACCCACAAACTAACTATTTTTCATGAGACTTGTAATTAATCATGGAATTAAATCCCAAATAATATCATAAACATGAATTCAATCTAATTCAAGCATGGAAATCATAAATCTGAGATCTTGTATGTCTAAAAGGGGTTCTTGGACTTCATGGGTGAAAGGAACCCATGAATGAACACCTAACATATCTTAGAAGATTAATTCTTTAAGGTCCTTAGATGATATCTTGGGTTTGTTCTTGATTCTTGAAAACTAGGGTTTTGCCTTTTCCAAGAGAGAATGACTTAATCTTGAAAGAAATTGAATGAATAATGAAATAATGAGAAATTAGTGCTCTTTTAGGGGTTAATTTCATGTTTAGGACTGATTAGGGCTGTGGAAAAATACCAATTTACCCTTGGGAAGAAATAATTTTCATCACTGAAAAATCCTAAATTTGGCCACCACCGATATGCAGTGGCATCGTGGTGAGCCACTAGATTGTGTCTAGCGTGGTTCATAGAAAAGATGAACGTGAAATGGACCCTTGGCACAATGTGACACCATCATGGAGTCTCACTGGATTTTGACAATTGGGAAAATAGCCATTGGTGCAATGCACCATTATCGTGATGGTACACTGGAAAATGACGAATGCCATTTGGCCCCTCACCGCGACACGGTGCTTCTCTAGTTGGCACACTATTTTACAAAAATTGCTATAACTTCTTACCAAGTTATCAAATTTGGGCTAATTTTATTTCGTTGGAAAGATGACTAAATTTCTTACATAATGGTAGGTCTTAAACTGGAAAATTTTAAATAGAAACACTCGTATACTGAGAGATAAACTAAGATAGGGAAATATGGGGTATTACAGATGTCCAAAATGGATATATTAGAGTGGAAAGGTGTTCAAATTTTATAGCCCATCACCGGGATGTTAGTGTAGATTCTCCTTTTATTGAGTCAGTCCTTATTATGTCAAATTTTAGGAGGTGTTACCTACATATTTGCTATGTATGACTTTGTATTAGGACATTGACTTTGGTATTAATTTTGAGTTAGCTCTATTGAGTTGAGGGAACTCAAGAATCAGTTGCAGGATTTACTTGATAAGAGATTTATTCATCCTATTACTTCTCCTTGGGGTTCCCAATATTCTTGAAAGGATGGTTGTTTAAGGATGTGTATTGATTACAAGCAGTTAAAGAAGTTTACCATTAGGAATAAGTCTCTTTTGCCCCAGATAAGTGATCTTTGTGCCCAATCATAAGGTGTTTTCATTTTCTCCAAGATAAAATTTAGATCAGGTTATCACCAGCTAAAGATTTTGCTTAAGGATATACCTAGGACAACCTTTAGGAATCAGTATGGGCACCATGAATTCTTAGTGATGTCATTCAAGTTGACTAAATGCTCCGTTAACCATAATGAGCTTGATGACCGATACCTTTTAGTCATTCTTAAATTCTTTTATGATTTTTTTATTGAAGGTATTCTATTTTACTCCAAGAGTAAGGAGGAATATGCAAGTCATATTTTTATTATGTTGGGGATTTTGATGGAGAAACAATTATTACTAAATTCCCAAAATGTGCGTTTTGGTTGCCTTTAGTTTTCTTCTTAGGGCATGTGATTTCAAAAAAAGGGATGATTGTAAATCCCCAGAAGATTGAGGCTATTAAGAGTTAGGTTCTGCCTAGATTAGTGACTGAGGTTAGTAGGTTTGTGGGTCTTGCTAGCTATTATAGTACATTTTTCAAGAATTTTGTTTTCCCAAAAAGAGGTGCCACTTATTTTGCCGGATAAGTGTGAGGACAAAGTCCAAAATCTCAAGACACTTTTGGATATAACTCCTATTGTTTACCTGCTATTAAATGGTAAAGATTTCATTACATTTTATGATGCTTCACTTTTCAAGTTTGGCTGCAGTGTTGATGCATGAAAGGAATGTAATTGCCTATTCTTCAAGGCAATTGAAGCCTCATGATATGAATTACCCAACCCATGACTTGGAGTAGGCAGCAGTGTTTTTTGTATTTAAGATTTGGAGGTACTATCTTTATAGTGTCAAGTGTGAGGTATTTACAAACCATCACAATTTGTAGCATTGTTTGCGCACAAAGATTTGAATTTATGACAGATAAGATGGATGGAATTGTTGAAGGACTATGTGTGACCATCCATTATCATTCGAGTAAGGCTAATGTGGTGTAGGACGTATAGAACTAGAAATTGGAAAGTATGGGTGGTCTAAATTATTTGAGGGTGTCTAGGAGACACCATAGCATCTCTATCTATGCAGCTTGGTGTTTTTAAAAGGGGTGGACTATTGGCTAGTATGGAGGTAAGGTCAACATTCCTTGATTTGATCAAGGCCAAATAGTTTAAAGATGAGAAGTTGAACAAACTTTAGAACAAGAAAGTATATGGTAAAGCTTCTTATACAACACTTGATACATGTGGGGTGTTAATGGTGAGGGGACACATGTGCGTGCCTTGGGTTAGCTATATGACTCCAGGTTTGATTGTTTAAGCTTATATATCTCGATACTCTATTCATCTAGGTGTAATTAAGATGTACCGTGACTTGAAGAAGATTTATTGGTGGACTAATGTCTCCCAAAACTACACCTCCTTAGAAGTTTAAAGCAGTCGGTCACAGTCAAATTATAGTAACTCAACTAGGTTGGGGTCGAACCCACAAGGAATAGGTCAAAACTATTTCTCAAATTTACTGAAAGAGTCAGGCAGTGCAGAAAAGTAAATGGGGATATTTGCTGTAATCAATAAAAAGTGACGAAACTTGAATGCTTTTGGTTGTAAATGATCTGAAATGAACACTAGGCTTGTATTGCCCATGGATTCTAATTCTATAGGTTTATCGTGCTCTATTAAACTAACCCAGTATCTTACATGCAGAATCAGATAAGTTATGTATCACTAACTATCTTTTGAACACCTTTAGTAAATTTCACTCTTTACCTTTTTAGTCTTAGAGTGTCGCCTTACTAACTCTTATCCTATATCCCAAATAAATATTAACTTTTCAGTGTCAAGTTAATCAGATGAGATGGCAAATTATAAGATGGTGGTGAATCTCAAATTAATATCGTGATCTTCTTTTCTTAATCTCTACCTCTCTTTTGAAGTAAGGATGAATACATGCGAGTTCTTGACATTGGCCACTGCTAAGAAATTTATTAAACTGAAGATCATCACAGTACATGTAAGAATATTAGTTTGGAACAAGGTTGCACATCCCCTACTTTGTTAATACACCATGGTTTCCTCAACCCTAGCTAAGGGATTTATCTGCTAATTGTTACAAAACAATTAATGGTATTCGATGAGGAAAACATAGAATCAATCTTACAATAATAAACGGATAAAACCCAAAGTATCAAATCAATAAATCAACCAAAAATTGAGAACAAGAGAATCCTAAGTTCAAAAGTCAATCTTGGAAAAATATATTTATGAATAGTATGAGTGTGTCAACTAACTAAAAAACTTCAAAAGGGTATTTATATATATATATTACATGGAAACCCTAGGAAACCTTTCCAAAATAAAAGAGGAAAGTTGGAGTCGGTGGCCACCTACGGTGCCACTTACGGGCAGTAGATGTCCCTACGTAGGTGCCAATCTCCAAAACTTTTATAGGATATTCTAAAACTTCATTATCTAACATTTACTCTGGAACTTATGAACCGTAGGTGATACCTATGGGTCTTAGGTTCCCATAATAGGTAGCAGGGCCAAAGTTAAAACTTCTGAATCTATGATACTCATCTCTCTAACACTTGTATTAGAACCTACATCACGTATGTAGTACCTATGGGCTGTAGATGCCCGCATAGGTGGTTTACAACTTTAGTTTTCACTTATTTTCTGTTGTTTAGCTCCCAAAACTTAATTTTCTACAAAACACAACACAAAACTCATCATATCTAACAAAATGACCTAAGCAACTACATATTTTCGTAGTTTTAAGTGTCAAAAGTTCTATAAAATCATAACATATCAACACCCTCAACTTAGAATATTTGAATGTCCTCAGAAAAAAAACACGATAAACAACACAATGATGCTTGATTAGGACAAACCTAAGATACCTATGGCAGTCAATCATCAACTTTATCTCAAAAACATTACCCTATCTAATTTTAACACTTCAAAGCTAACCATGTGTAACAATGTAGCACAATAATATGACATAAGGGAATCAAGATATGGAATTACATTATCATGCATATATACAAGTTATACTACCCGAACAAATAAGCAACTAGAAACCCATTCGATGTATCCTTACAATAAAGAAGTCCTACTCACTCAATAGAATCATGCATGTTAATGCAGGGACTATCATGAGACACTCATACTCACAAAGAAGTTCCAACAATGTGCATAAAATACCATAGGCTTGCCCTGATTTTCTTTACCTTAGATTTCAAACAGTTGGGTTAGGATCACTATAGGACTTTACTCGGCATGTAATCTAGGCTTGGGGGCTGGTATGGTACATATGGAAATTTACTAACTATCCTTGTCACTACACTTGCGTTAGAGAGTGCACTTATCAACTAATTTTCTCTTATTCTACCCTTATTTCTTCCTTTTTATTCTTTTGTATCTCATTCAGGTTGGGTGTGGTTTCATTTATTCTTTTTTTTTTCTTTTTAAAAATTTTTCTTTTCTTTTTTCTTTTACTTTTTTTCTTTTTCTACCACACCCAACCTTGCTTTCTTTTTTTTTATTTATCCTTCTTCATACCTATTTTAGATCAAGCACCTCTCTGATAGCCTTCCTCAACTTAGGTGATTTGCCTGAGTTGAGGTGGACAATATCCAAGGAGGACCATGGCCAAAATAGATTCATTGTAATAAAAATAGGAAGGTGAAAGGTTAAAATAGAAAAGTAGTCTATATAGGCTCAATGTAGGGATCGAGGGATACTTATTCACATTCGGAAGGTTATTTAGGATAAAAGTGAACTAATTTCAAGAACGAACTATGATATTTTCCTAACCAGCTATCCTACAACCTAGGTAAGACTAACCGGGAAAGTTCTAAATTTAACACACGAAGGGACAAAGTAAGTATCTCTCACAAACATGGCACAGGGTTGCATTACAAACTATCACCTATCCAATTCATGCAAATTCTAGCTATGATTATTATGTCCCTAACACTAATGCCATAATGAGATTCACAATGGTCATATATATATACACATCACACAGTTAAAAAATAATTTTTTCAAAGGGGTATCATTTTTCTCAAAAATCAAAACAAAATACATCAACTTCCTGAGATACTCATTTTTCTCTGAGTTAAATAAAAACACGAGAACAATATGAAACAAAACAAAACATGAAATGATATTTCCTAGACATTCTGGTTCTATAACCATACCATGACCGACAGGAAAGAAAGCATGGCAATAAAAACCCACGGCAGCTATGGTATATCCAACCTTGTGAGGCAATTTGTAGTCTTGAGCACTGAGTGACATTTCGAGACCTATTTTTGGGGAGATACAGGTAGGCTCAATGTATCCTAAGTCCTTCTTTAGATCATTATATGGTGGTAATACTGATAGGTTGGGAGTACTTGAGCTCCACCCCTTCTACCTCTATCGAGTTCTACTGGATGATCTGTTTCTTATCTTTGCCTTGCTAGCTCTGCCTCATGAAATATACAATGAGCCTCTATATCTCTCTTCACATTAGAAATATTTTCTTATATTAATAATTAATTAGTGTTTTGGTTAATTATCTCCTAAACTATACCAGAAAGAGAAGGAGGAAAACTAATAAGATTATCCTAAAGCCCCTCAAGATAGCCTTCTCGTACATGTTTTGTCATCCTATAATTTAGTTCTAGGAGTCTTTCTGGCTTAAGATCAAGTGGAAGTAATTGATTGACTTGACTCTTAGTGCTAGGCATACATCAGATTATTCCCCAAGGAGAACAGAAAAATAATACCCAAACTCCAACAAATTCAATCAATAACTCCATAATCGTATTCCCCTACAGTGATGCCAAAATATTAATGTCACCCAAAACTATACCTCCTTATAAGTATAAAGAGGTCAAAGTCAAAATATAGTAACCCAACTAGGTTGGGTCAAACCCATGGGGAATAGGTAAAAACCATTTCTCAAACTTGCTGAAATAGTCGGGCAGTGTAGAAGAGTAAATGGGGGGATTTGATATAATCAATAAAAAGTGACAAAACTTGAATACTTTTGGTTATAATGGATTGGAAATGAACACTAGTCCTGCGTTCCCCCTAGATTCTAACTCTATAGGTGTAAGACCCCGCAAAATTCTAAGCTTAACTCAGTTCGTTAAAGCTTGAAAAGAGGTTGCAAACTTGGAAATTTTAGCAAAGTGTTTACACTTAAAATTATTTTTGCCTTCATAAGTTGGAAATCCTATTTCATGATCCATACGATCTTGAAATGTCAACTTTTGGGTTGATCCATGATCAGGAATATCAGTAGGTGTCCCCGAATAAGTTTAGGAACTTTTGAACCTTGTTTGATTTAAGTTTGGGAGTCCAAACCAATGGATCGACGCGATCTTGATGCGTCATAGGGACTATCGCATTGATAAATGTTTTTCCTAGTTCCTAGTGTCAAATTCCAGTGAGCCGACGTGAACTCGATGTGGAACATCATTCGTAGCGTCAAACCCATTGACGTGGCACTTCAGCCATAGCGTCGATCCCATCAATACAACACATCAGGCTGCGCATTACTGGGAACACTGGGAACACTTTCTGTCATTAAAAGTCACATTCAGAGGGGTATTTGGGTCATTTTACCACCCATAATCAACCTCAAAAACATGAAATTCATCCCTTAACAAGCACAATACACCCACTTTGTCTCAAATTCTCTCTAGACACAAACCCTAACCAATCAAATCCAACATCAAAATATAAGAAATTCACCATCAATCTTTACAAATTCAAGCATCATGGTATGTTAGGTGTTCATCCAAGGGTTTCCTTCCACCCTTGGAGTTTAAGAATCCCTTTTAAATTTACAAGTTTATTTCTTTCATGAATTTCATGTTGAATTGATTGTATTCATGATTATAATGTTATTTGAGTTTCTAATCCATGTTTAGTATAAGATTCATGTAAATTTATTTGACATGTGTGTGGTATTAGGTGAATTCATGTTTAAGCCCTTGAAATTGTAAGTTGAGGATTTGAAATCATAAGGCTTACATGTTATTTAGAATTATATGTATAGATTATGTTCCCCAAGTGTTTGATAAATTTTCTAGGTGAATTAAATGGGGAAATCATGACATGCTAGCATATGTACAAGCTTATATCTCCCAAGTGTTTGTTAAAATGCTTATGTGAATTGATTAGTGGAAAGTATGACAAATTTTTATGTGATTTCATTCATACAAAAGCTCATGTATATCAAGTGTTTGACAAAATGTGTAAACTAAATGTATTGTTGCTAAGCAAGTATTATTATGCCTCTAAGTTTATGCTATCGAGTCCTGGGGGTATTCAATACCCAAAAAATCTAGCTGTTTACATAGAGCTATAGAAGTTGCATAACAGTCTTTGTCATGTCACAAAATTGTAGTACTCAATCAGTCAATCAAACTCAGTAAACTTAGTCAGTTACAGAACTCAGTGAACTCAGTCCAGTTCAGTTAGTAAACATGATTAGTAAAGTTTAGTCTAGCCTAGTACAGTTTAGAAATTAGTTCAGCGTCTATTCAGTTGGGAGTAGGATTCAACATCGAGCGAACTTAGGGATGGGGGCACACCGGTTAGATAGGACTGGGTCCCTAATAGCAATCCCTAAGTTCTAGAACTACGTAGCCAACATAGGTTATGAGATATCACCCATTAGATAGGACTGACATTCTATGAGATCACCCACTAATTAGGACTGATCTCAGGGGTTACCCACTCGATTTGGACTGACTCTATAGCCAGTGTTAGTACCCATGGCATGGTACTAGCACCCTTCTAAGTGGGGTCACAGGTTGGACCCCTATCAACTCAAATTTGGGGTATGTCATATAGATGATTACATCCCACAGTTTCAGTTTCAGTATCAGTATAGAACTCAATTTAGTTTTACAGAATCAGGACTGTCAAACACAGTCACCCAGCTCAGTATAGAACTCAATTTAGTTCTATAGAATTAGGACTATTAGAAATAGTCACCTGACTATCAGTAATACAGTCATTAGTAAGCACAGTTATCAGTCTTTTAGCTATCAAAACTTAGTATATAGTGTTACTATGATCTAAGACATGGTATATGTAGATATGTGCATAGTATTGCATAATCAGTGTTTTATCAGTATCAGTTCTACATGTACTCTCATGCAGTTATAGTTATGTTACCCAGTCAGGTATTTGTTCATGCATATTAGCCTACCTCATCTAGCATACCAGTACATTCCATGTACTGATGCATACTTTTTCTTTGTGCTAGGATGTCTCATATCATAGGTTCAAATTCTCAGGTTCATGACCATGCAAAGACAAATTCAGTTATCAGCAATAGTTTCAGTAGTGAGTCTTTATCTATCGAGGGCATGCTATTGTTTCAATTGTCAATTTATCAGTAGTTTAGTAGTTGGAGTTAGTTGGGGGCTTGTTCCATCAACTCCACATTCAGATTGTTTAGTTAGAGGTTTTTCAGACTAAACTAGCTCAAATAGTATTCAAATTTCAGATGTCTATCAGATGTTATTATTTACTAGTATTTCAGAATTTGAACCTTATCGCATTTTATCCTATTTTCTATATCTATTTTAGTATTATTATTCAGTGCTCACAACAGATATCAGTCGTGGGTTAGCTTGTGGTCCTTCGGGATCATAAGCATCGTGTAGCATCTAGGGTATAGACTCGGGGCATTACAAACTTGGTATCAGTCCCTAAGGTACAACAAAGTCCTAGGGAGTCTGAAATCCATATCAAGTAAGGTCTTGTACATGGGTGTGTAGCGCGCCATACTAATGGATAAGAGGCTATGAGATATTTTAGGAAAGTTTTCCTTCTTTTTGTATTTATGTCATGCGAGTAAGCATGATCTTAAGTCACACTCTCAGTCTAATTCATTTCTTTCTTATGCTTTAAGAACAAACCTTCTAGAGAAGCTAACAAAAGAAGTAATGAAAATCAATCAGTACCTCTGCCCGTTCAAGCAAATCCCTTAGATGAGCATGTCTCTCATTAAGAATTCAGAGCTATTTTCACTACCTTAGCTTATTCAGCAATTTCTTAGAATAATTTGCAAATTGTTATCCTATCTAGGCTTTTTACTTGCACTCAATAGAGTGAGGGAAAGGAGCATGGAAAGAATAAGAGGGCTAGAACAAATAATTTTAAGCAAAGATCAGGGGGTAGTAATCGCTCCCAGTTCTATCAGATATTCTCATCCCCAGTTCTACTTTTAGTCAGGGCGCCAGTACTAAAGTTCAAGAATGACCACCGATATAGGGTGCTAGGCTCCAAAATCTAGGGTAGTATAAGCAGTGGTCGTACCTATCTACTTTGCGGGGAATATGGTAAGAATCATAAGGGTGTGTGTAGAGCTGGTAGTGATGTATGTTTTGGGTTTGGCAAGTTAGGCCATAGAGTCAGAGATTGTCCTCAGTCAGGTTCACCAGGTCACTACAACCGTCCTTCAGCTCAGTCTGGTCGCCCAAATAGTAGGGTTCCACTTCCAGTGCCACTAATGGGCAACACCCAAATTGCTTTATGCACTTCAATCCAGACAAGATCTGTAAAGTTCTCATAATATTGTCACTGGTATGTTATAGATCTTCTATTTACATATTTACATCTTATTAGATCTAGGAGCTTCTCTATCTTTTGTGACTCTTTGCATAGCAGTCAACTTCAAGTTAGATTAGAAATCTTAACAGAACCTTTTTAGTGCCTACGCCAGTAGGTAAATCTATTCAACAAGACAAGTATATAGAAATTGCTCAACTACAGTATTTTAGAAAATCCCTTCAGTTAATTTCAGTAATAGAGTTGTTCCATTTTTGAGTTTCCTAATGGGCCAATTATTGAATAAAGAGGTAGTACCTCAGTATCAGTTGATTTAAGTTTGAATCTCTAGATTGAACTAGTAGAGAGAGAAGTTGAGAAATTCTAAGTTCATCAGTGTTGAGGTTGCTATATGATGATTGTTGGGCCAATAGAAAGCTAAGAATCATATGTTAGAAGGAAGTACTAGTAGTGGACCTTACATTATCAAGAGTAGTCCTTCAGAATGAGTTTAGAGTTTACGAGTATTATTATATCTCGGACTCTAGAGAAAAGTGGTTTTAGTTCGATTTAGAGTTTATTAAGTGCCTCACAAACTTAGAATAATGTCTTTAAGCTAAGGGGGAGATGGTAGAACAAGTAACCAGGTTAGACTTTCATATTTTAGTAGTAATGTCAGTATGTGTGGAAAAGCAGTGGAAAAGCAAAGTTTTATACTTTAGCTATCACGATATCTACTCATTCCGTACATGTTATCTCTATGATCAGAGCTCATATTGTGCACGTTATAAAAAAATCATGTATGCTTACAGTTCCTAGTATAAGGAGTTCTAGTTCACTTAGCATTAAGAATCATGTTCCATGAATACAGAAATTCCAAAATCAGGTCACGCAGTTCATAACTCCTATACACATGCTTTATAGTATGCTCAGTTCCCATGACTCATGCTATACACCCAATAATCAGCTAAAGTTATATTATGACACATATTTATATCCTCAGTTTAGACCTCATGATAAATCCATGATATTGATATTCTACTCCTCAGACCTCACTTAAGTGTCAAGTTTAGCATAGTGTTTCATGATAAGGAAAGATTGTTGCATGCTTATTTTACACAAGATGGTAGTTATGAAGATAGGCTTGAATGTCATGTTAGTGTGTAAGTGGCTAAAAGTATTTTGATGATTTGAGTAGGTTTGGACATGGTGGGAGAATTTAGTCCAGCTTAGACTTTAGTAGGTAGAGTCATCAGTGCCCATGTAAATATTTTTAGTAGCCTCAAGTGAAACGTGGTGTGGAAGTAGAAATTATAGTTGAGGGAATAGTTGAGAAATGGGGCTAAGGTTACAAGTTAGTAGTTGTAGTGTATAATGCTTAGTAACTCTATCTTAGATTATGTTTCATAAACCTTGCTCCATTCTGCAATTGAGAAAAGGTGATGATTAAGAATAAGAATTATCTTTCTTGTATTTATGATTTTTTGATCAACTTCAGAGTGCTTTTATTTTTCATAGATTGCTTTCTGATCCAAGTATCACCAGTTTAGTATTAGAGCCTCAGATATTCCTAAGACAACTTTTCAAACTTGATATGGTTATTATGAATTCTTAGTCATAACATTTTGGTTAACCAATCCCCAGTTAGGTTGATAGATTTGATCAATCAAGAATTTAGATTACATGTCGACTTCTTTGTTATTGCATTTATAGATGGTATTTTGGTTTACTCTAAGAGTGAGGCAGATCATGAGTAGAATTTGCGAATTGTGCTTCAGAGACGGGATGAGAAGTTGTATGCTATGTTCTCTAAGTTTGAGTTTTCGTTGGATTCTGTCTCTTTTTTAAGTCACATGGTGACTAAGGATGGTATTATGCTTGATCCAACCAAGATTAAAGTAGTTTGTTATTGGGCTAGGACTATTTCACCCATAGATATTCAGAGTTTTGTTGGCTTGGAAGGCTACTATCGACGTTTTGTTAAGGATTTATCATCTATTGCATCGTTGTTGACCCAATTGACTCAGAAGAAGATTTACTTTTAGTGATTTAATACATGTGAGGCGAGCTTAAAAAACCTCAATGATTTGTTATCATTATCTCCTATCTTGACTTTTCCCTAGGAGGGTATAGGTTTTACTTCTTTTATGATGCTTTAGGTATTGGATTAGGTTTTGTATTGGTTTGGGAGCTAAGGTGATTATGTCTGCTTCTCATCAATTGAAACCCTATAAGATGAATTTCCCTACCCATGATCATCATAGACTTTAGTATTTCTTCACCCAAAGACATCTTAATATAAGAAGGTATTGTTGGATTTAGTTTCTTGAAAATTATGACTTGACTATTATCTATCATTTAGGCAAGGCTAATATGGTTGCAGATGCCTTAAGCCAGAAGTTGATACAATTATGACCGATGTCAACACTCTTGAACATGTTATTCGAGGCTAATTCATGAGGATCCAAGACATGGTTAGCTTGAGTGAACAAAAACAAGCTTAGAAGAACCTTTTGAGCCCACATTAGAGTAATTTAATGTATTGAAGATTTCTTGGCGCTTGGAATATGCATGGAAGGCCCAAAGGATGAGGGACAATTCCTGAGGAGGCCTGCCAAGAGCTTGACCACCCATCCCATGAACCACAAAATAAAGAAAAAGAGAGATCACCACCTCATAGGGATGACCAGTCAGGAGATGATGTCCAATCATTATAATCGTCCCCCTTGGATAGATTCTCATTATAGGCCATTTTTTAAATTAGTCCAAGGGAAAGTTTTGGTCCTTAGTGCAATAACATAGTCTTAGACTATAAATATATAGTTTTAGGTCTTTCTTAGCTAGCTAGTTCTTTATTATAATGATAAATTCATGAAAACTCCATTCAGAGTGTGTAGTGCTTGTAAAAATAAAGGTTGAACCTTGTTTCGAAATGTTGGATCTAAGGGAAATCCAGTCCCCTTAGTGGTTAATGTAAGATTTATGTGCTATTTCGTAATTCATTAAGGGATGTATTAGGGTTTGAATCACCCTTTTTGTTTCCCTTTTGTTATCTTCTTATGTCTACCTTTCTATTATTGATATTCAATCCTTCTATCTTTTATTTTCTACACTTATATTTGAGTTCTCATAGCTTTCATCATATTATTTGGTATCAAAGTTGAGCTTAGGATTATTACCACAATTATAGTCTTGGGTTTGTTATCTTGAAAATCATAGAAAAATAAGAAAAAAGAAAAGGAGTAGATCACGTTTTTGAGGTTTTGAATTTTCAAGTTTTTTTTTATTTTTGTGTTATTTTGAGTTTCTAGTTCTAGATTTGTGTTCGCTAGCACTATTGGAGTCAAAATCATAGATTTGAGCTTATTCCGGTGGATTTGAGCCAACTACCATTATTGGAGTTTAAATTGAAGAAAATTTGTGGTGGGTCCTCAAATCTGAGATTTGTTGGTAAAATTATGAGCTTATAAAAGTGGGAATTGTGTTTGGGAGGATGAAGTATGCCTTTGTTTAAAATTTTAGCAAAATTCGAGGTCATTCGCATAAGGGTCAAATTTGAATGTTCTTGGTTTTTTTGCATGTTCTTGGTTTTTTTGCATGTTCTTCTAATATTGTTGAATTAGAACATGAAAAAGGGTGTGTTTGATCCAAAAGAAGTGAAGGAAAAAGGTGTTGTAAATTTTTTATTCAAAAAAAATTCCAATCTTTCAAAAAGACAAAGGATCAAGTTTGTATCAAGAAGGAATATTCAAAAGTAAGAAAGAACAAAAATAGAGTACAAAAGGGGGGGGGGGTAAGGATTCATCATTGCCATGAGTTGAAAAAATCACTTGTGGTTCTTTAAGGCCATGAATAATCTTCAAAGTAGTTTATCAATATCATCCAAATGAAGAAAAAAATATTTGAGGACCCTTCACAACTTGTCCAGCACATATAAAAGATGTGAGAGCACACTATTTTAGGTTAACGGTCACTTTTATCATCAATCACCTTTATGACTGCATGTCGCAAACTTATTCAATTGAAGGGGAGTTTAAAACTTAATTCTAGAAAGAAGTGACAGTCACCCTGATGGTCAGTCGCAAGCTTGATGACCAGCCACCTTTCCCAAAATTAAAACCCAATTTTCCATGACCATTCTGATTAGGTGCGATGGCCACAAGGACTGCCAGTCCCAAGGGTGGTGGCCAGTCACACCAACCGTCCCTAGTGGATAGTTTTCCAACATCTCTAGAAATAAATCATAAGCTTATTTTTAGATTTCTTAGTTTCTTTTCTTTGACTCTTAGACTTCTTTTCTTGATTCTAACTGCTAATTAACAATAAGTAATCATCTTACTTAGTTATGAATTAGTTTTTGAGTCTATTTTCTTTCTTTGTCTTATTTGTTTTGTGCTTTTCTAGTTTAAAATTCATTGTAACTGTTTGATTCATGTTTGTAAGTAGTTTTTATTTCTTTAAGTCATTCAAACAAGAATCTACTTCGACAGTAAGTGAAGATTGACATTTTATTGACCACCGGAGTATAAGCACCTTATAACATTCACTACTATGATTTTGAATGTTAAAATGGTGAGATTCTTACGAGTGTTGGTGAGGAGCTTTTTGTTACTTTATCCTGTACAAGGGTTATAAATAAGTATGTTTTCAATAGCCTCAGATAATTATGGCAACGACATAGGAGACTATGTATATGGTGAACATAGATATGGCTTTGAAGAAGATGAAGATTATGGAGGCTATGAATATAGCCATGGCAAGAGTTGAATAAAAATAAGGGCAACTATTCTGAAAGAGAATATAAGAAGAATGATGACTTTAGTTCTTATAGTGAGTATGTAGATGATGCAGAGCCATGTAGGGGTTCTTATGAATAAGATAGGGAATGTGTGGAGTATGACACTCCCCAAGCCGAGCATAGAGGTGATGTAAGGTTTAACCTCTTTATTTACAAGTCATATGAGAATCATAGTAAGAATGTATGCGAGGATTGTAAAGTTTCATATTCCTCATCTTATGTATTTCTTATCAAGGTCTAATTAGTGTGAATCATTATACTAACTATAGTACAGAATACCCCATAGAAGTAAAATAATACATACCTCCAAAGCTAAGGAATTCTATATCTCATCCTTCTTGTTCTAGTGTTCAAACATGTGTAAATGGTATTAAGGTTGATATGGAAGGTATAGTAGGAGTAATGATCATCCTCTCTTCCTATCTATATAAGAGTTTTGGGTCCTAAAGATTATCTTGATTAGGAATGGAAGGGTGAAATAATATTCAAGTATTATGGTATGAGCAAAGTAGAAAGAGTTATGTGTTCCCTTAAACATATTTAAGGTACAACAACATTGTGGTAAGAATCCATAAGGAATTCTGGTCGAACATGGAGTACCTTGAAATAACTCATAAGGGTTGCCCATGTACTTATGGGGTATACAAAGCTTTACAATGTTAGTCCAAGAAGAAACATTAGATTTAAAAAGGTAAGCATTTGTAGGGTTCTGGGATGCATCCTTGTGCTAGATGATTGGCTATATAGAAACTACATCATCTCGCCCATGGTTGACTATCTAGGGATATCTCTAGAGCCTCTACTTGTTCTATATTTCTTGGAGGGGTATAGAGTTTTCGAGAGAGTGAAGAATTCCTTTACCCGATGTGGGTACTTTGAGGAGGTTTTATGTTCAATCTTCCCCTCAGAATGTGGACATTTATACTTGGGTGCCAATTTTTTTACCCGACATGGAGTTTCAAATGAGCAAAATTAGCCTAAGTTTATAAAGGACCAATAGGAAAATCATCCCTTTCCACCCGTTCTTCCAAAATCTCAAAAAAATATGGCCACTTACTCTAAGCCTAATGAAAATGACAGATAAAAAATTAAGAGGAGTAAGGGAGTGCAAGGTTGCAATCTTAGAGAGCAAAAATTAGAGGTTGTGATAAGTTATGTAAGAGGGTGGCCACCAAACCGAGCTAACAATGATTGTCCTTCTTTTAATAAGGACATGTTCATAGGCACCAACATGTAAAACGGGGGAGAACACCTTCAAAAAGAGATGATTCCCTTTGAATAATTGATAAGGGAAATCTTCTATGCTTCAAAATCTTGTGAAAGATCTTCACACCAAGGTAAAGAATAATGTTCTCAAGATCTTTGAGGTAACTTAGCTCACTCCTACACTTTTGTACATATGAATGATGATTGTGAGGCTAGTAACCCATTGAATATGAGTAGTAGCTTACCTATCTGTGAGTCTCATGATTCCTTACCTCTTGATAATAATGTACATATTGTGAGTGTGGAAATACTAGTTGATCCTATTGATGACTGAATTGACTCTTCTTGCAAGATCGACTTGTGTACGTCTAGTGTTGAAGCCATTGTGATGAATGGTAGTACATTGTCATGTGAAATTTGTGTAGATCAACTTATGTGTGAAACTAGTCTACCTCTTGAGGATATTTGTGATGTGGTTAATGAACCTTAAGTGAGTGATGATGTTTAACATGTTTGTCAAGTGAATAGGAGTGATCCTTTGAGCATGCCTCTTAATGAAGACCCTATTATTTGTCTTGCTCATAGGGATGATTATCTATTTGAAACATCTTGGGAACTTGATAGTTTTCTTATTGAGAGTAAACTTATATGTTCCTTCTTCTGTATTGATTCTCATCTTTTTAAGCACAATATCTTGTTTGAAGACGAAGAAACCACTCTTAGTGAATTACCTAATGGTATAGTAATTTTGATGATGTAGCTCATTTTGAGGTCTATATTCTATATAACAACCCAATATGATGTGAAAACGTTTCTCTTAAAGAGTGAAATTTCTTCTTGGAAGATGAGAGTACTGTTAAGGGAAAAGAATTTAAAGATTTGTGAAGATTTGAAAAGGAATGATCCATTCGATGGTGACAACCTGACAGGAATGTTTGATAAATCCAACTAATGATTGTTTCTATGAAAATGATTTTTTATATGATCCTTTGTATGCCACCCCACCCTTACCTAATAATTATGGGGATGAATTGCTTAAGTCTTGTGATAAATTGAGTAGTGATCCCTTTTATGTTGTGATGGTATGTGTCTACATGAGGATTCCTCTATTGAAAGAGAAAATGTTACTTGTTTTGAAATTATTCCTTCTTCTTTATATGCCTTTATTGTAGAGTATATATATGAGGGCACATTAGTTGATGTTAACTTGAGTGATACCTTTCTCTACTCTCTATTTTCTTTTTATGATATTTATGCTTTCATGGAGAGTATATTCTTTTGTTTGGGTAATGTCTTTGGGGAAAAGGATAGTTGTATAGACCCATGTCTATGGCCACTCTATCCATTTAACCCGGATGAAAAATTTGAATATGGTGATTTTGATACACCCAACTTGATGATTGATCTAGATGATAAGTAAAGTTTGAATGAGGATGTTAGAATCCTTCCATATCATAGAAAGCCTTTCTTGGGGATTCATAATCTACTTAATGGACCCATATTGTGTTAGGGAAAGATCTCCAACAAAGATGAGAGTTTTTTAAATAAAGGGGAGCAACTAAAATATACAAAGAGAGTTCACCATTATGTGTTCCACTATTGACTAAGGTTTCACTACTTGTAGGTCAAGAAGGTAGTCTTCTCTTGAAATTATTTTGGATGGATTCTATTTATATTATACCCTTTTTAATTACTTGTGTCAAATGGAAGACCCTACATAAAGGTGGTATCATTCTTGAGAACTCGAGGGTAAATATGTCATTACTTTCTTTGGGTGTTGCTTATATACTTGCATCCTTGGTTTATACACTTGTTGATAAGTTGTGTGGTCCATAACTTGTGGATGCTAAGTTGATTTCCTATTCGTAGAAGAGTCCATGGATGTTAAAGATTTCTTGTCACCTTCATAGGGGTGGATAATTTGAAGTATCCTTTAGGTATTTTTGGAGAATTCATAACATTATTAATAGAGAGAAACAAACTTCTTGGGAGAACTACTTAGATTAGATTGGTTTGTTGCATAGTAGATTCTCCATCCTCCCTAATAGTATGACTTAATGATGAAATCCCTTTACTTGGCAAGTCATTTGAAAGAAAAGAGTTATTTGTGCATAAATGTTTGGACTCTATCCTTGTGTGCATTATGTGTTAAGTATTTTTAGCACCTTGGATTATGTTTTAACACTGGATTCCTTTCTATACTACCTCTTTGCCTATGATGTTATCCATGTTGGTCTTCGATTTGTTTTATGTAGAGGTATGTAACTTGTTGGTTGTTCCAATTGGTTGAGTGACAATGCTATATGGGTCTTGT
This sequence comes from Capsicum annuum, assembly GCF_002878395.1. Classification (NCBI taxonomy): domain Eukaryota; kingdom Viridiplantae; phylum Streptophyta; class Magnoliopsida; order Solanales; family Solanaceae; genus Capsicum; species Capsicum annuum. Next base: position 106,970,570 of record NC_061115.1, on the reverse strand, counting down.
GAACTTTATAATCAATTGAGGCACCACTCTTTCTGTGGTCTCTTAAAGAGGTAATAAAGCATTTGTATCTTATGACTTTTGAGGTAAAGGTAGTCTTACTTTTTGGATTATTTTATGCCATTATGACCTTTGTGGTTTCCTTATCTTTTGATAAGTCCCATATTCAGATCCTTTGTATAGTTTTTATTTAAGCTCCTAATGTTTAACACAAAGGAACCTTAGTTATATCTCAAGTTCTTGTAACTTTGGAATGATGTTATGATTGATTATGCTAACTCTAACCCTCAAGCCATAAGGATGTTGTGTGTGTTTCTTCTCCCATTGGTTTTGCAATGTCTAGATTTGAGGGCGAATCCTTTTTTAGAAAGGGGAGAATGAAATGATTTCGATTGGTGTGAAAACTTTTATACATGTCATTTGAGGCCAACAAAAGAAGAGCCAAGCCATAGTCAACTTAAGGGCACAAAAACTAGCTTTGAAGAACACTTTTGAGCCTATATTAGAGAAATTTCATGTATGGGAGATTTCTTTGAGATTGGAATATGCTTAGAAAAACCAAAAGATGAGGATACAACAATAGAGAAGGCTCGATAAGAGCTTGATCACCTATCTCATGAACCACAAAAAGAAGCAAGTAAAAGAGAGATCATGGATTAACAGGGATGACAAGGGCAATGACCAGTCAAGGAAGCGACGGCCAGTCCCTATAATCATCCCCTTTTGAAAGATCCTATTATGGGCCTTCTCTTTTAATTAGTTCATGGGCCACTTTTGGACCTTAGTGTTATGAGCTAGTCTTAGATAATAAATAGAGAGTTTTATGTCTTTCTTAGCTAGCTTATTTTTATTATGATAACGAATTCATGGAAACTCTATTGGGAATGTTGAGTGCTTAGAAAAGCCAATGTCTATCCTTGTTTCAAAATAGTCATTGTAAGGGAGATTATTCCCCTTTGTAGTCAATGTAAGAGTTAGATGTTAGTTGGTTATTTATTAAGAGAGGTCTGAAACACCCTTTTAGTTTTCCTTTTTCTATCTTCCTGTGTCTATATGTCTATCATTTATATTCAATCCTTATAATTTTTATTTTTTGCACATAGATTCAAATTCTTGTAGCTTAAATCATGTAAGAAGTCGACTAGCATAGTTAGATTGGCGCATCATTTGACCTAGTAGAGGCCTTTCGCCCTAGAGGTTCAATGTTTGGCTAACTAGATGGTTAGGCTTTATATTTCAATACCTTGGTGTGTTTTGTCATTCGTGGAGTCTAGGTCTTGTTTGATGGAGAAGATTCGAACTCATTAGGTTGATGATTTTTAATTGAGATTGATTCGAGATAAGGTGTTAAATGGTGAGGCTAAAAAGGCCTTACTTGATTCAGATGTTGTTTTGAGGATTGGAGGTCAAGTTTATGTTTTAAGAGTAGGTGAATGAATTAGATTGATTTTGTAAGAGGCTCATTTTTCTAGGCATTCCATCCATCTGAGAGTGACTAAGATTTATCTTGATTGGCGGCAGAATTAGTGTTAAGGTGGTTTGAGGAAAGATATAGCACACTTTGTAGCTCGTAGCCTTTATTATTAGCAGGTGAAGGCCAAGCATTTGAGGCCTAGTTATTTACTTCAGAGGTTACCCATTCCCGAGTGGAAATGGGAACAGATCACTATGGACTTCATGACTTGGTTGCCTCATACTTTTTGTGGTTCTGATAGTGTTTGGGTTATCATGGTTCGATTGACCAAATCTTCTTATTTTATTTTAGTTAAGGTTTATTTCAGTACGGAGAGGTTGGCATGAATCTATAATCATAATATTGTACATCTTTATGGTATGACAGTGTCTATTATCTCAGATCGAGGATCAGTGTTCACATCTCACATTTGGAAGATTTTTCAAGAAGAGTTGGGTACTCGAGTTGATATTAGTACAACATTTCACCCCCAGACCAACAATCAATCAGAGTAGACTATTTAGGTGTAACGACCCGAAATCACCTCCCGAGACGTCACACAGTGCTTAAGGCTACAAGTAGCCCCAAGATAACCCATAGAGCCGATTTCTAACCAAAAATACCCAATTCAAGATAAGGATAGACTCAAATACTCGCATAGCCATATCACAAGAGAGGAAATAAGAAAGGATAATTGGTTCATATGACTACAACATAGAGAAATCTAAGCAAAACTACAATACTGATCCCTCTCAACATATCACAAGTCTGATACTAGTCTGACAAAGTCTCTATGAATCAAAATCTAGAGAGACATTAGGATAGGGCCCAACTTACTCGAAATGAACTGAAGATAAAACATAGTCTCTCAAGTATGGTAAATATCTGAAGATCGGTCCTCGAATCATGATGACCACCATTGTAGAAAATGTAGGTAAGGTACTCAAAGAATCACGGGCGAGGCTGGGACTGAGCACCTGAACCTACATTATGACACAATGTAGCACATAGACATATATGTGGATCAGTACTTTGGAATGTACTAAGTATGTGGGGGTGCATGCATATGTATAAAGTAGTAACGATATTTTCTTCAATCAAATCATTATGCATAATGAGGTGACTTACATAGCTTGAACAAGTGTAAAATATGAAACTTATAAGTCATGTAGAATGAAGCATGTAACACAATCTCGTAAGTCATAATTATTTAACTTCAAAATCGGAAACCTTCTCTTACTCTCAATGCCCAAAGGCTAAGGGATTTCAAACCACACTTTCAAGTCATGCATATATCTCAAGAGAGTAAAAGTTCTTCAATGCTCAACACTTCACAATCATTTAGAAACTCATATACTTCGAATTCAAAATCATAAAACTTAAAAACATACTTGAAGGCATATCATTCACTTTAGAAAATATCTCATCTTAAATCAATACTTTGATTAGGGAATATCTTTGCTATTCAACCATTTAGGGAAAATAGCATATAGGGAAGGAAAATAAGCATTTAATTTCGAAGTTCGAAAGGCAAGGGAGGTTCTCGTAACCGACAGAAACCATGCGAGCTACATGGAATCCAATATTTTATCCTCCTAAGGAAGAGACCCTACATTGAGGAGGAGCATCATACTCTTTCCAAGGAGTATAACCTAGGTCTAGTGATCACTAAACAAAAATTAGCCTCGGGCATACATAATCAAATAGACCCTAGGCCCACTCATAATCATAATATAATCAGACTCAGGCTCACATCCTATGGTGGCACATAGTTTTTGCGGTAAGAAACCGTAATAGCTTACCCGCTCGGTGCTAAATACTACTCCCTTTAGATTACCTACGCTCAACTCATAAAAATCCACTTTTAGAACAATCTCATGATGGTTCACCACGAACCCAATAATCAAATCAATAATCTCATATAGTGAAGTGGATTTCAAAGCTTTCAGACCATTAGGTCAATTCAATTTTCAACCATCTCAAAATACTCAAATCGTGGATGCTTATAGCACGAGAGTTCATTATTTCATAAGTATCGAATAGGGAATACTAACCCATAGTTCAATTTCTAGTTAAAGCTTATCAAAAGCATAATATATAGCATATAGATTCATAAATCAAGTGGAAATCTGGAAATTTCAGCAATTCATCTCAAAATCTCTATGTAGTCATACGCTTCAGTATCTCAACATTTCAAATATAAGATTCTCAAAGAGTAAAGTCATGGGGTTTATCCAGCTATAAAAACTCAATAAAACATGTAGAAATCATGCCATTTAACTCTCAATTCATGAGAAATATCAACATAATGCATTCAATAAATATGGCTGAAAACCCCAATTCAAACTCATGTAAAAATCCCATAATTTTAGAAAAACCATGATGTAAATAAACATTTTGGCCACAAAGGTGAAAGGGGTACCCAAGTTCAAAACACCATATACCTTGAATTTGAAGCTTTAGAAGAACACTTACTTTTGGAAATTAATCTCAAATCCAAGCTCAACCAACTTGATGTTGGTGTTCGATTTCTTATGGTGATCAAATATAGCATCAAATGTTCCACTAGTAAGTTTCCTTTTTAGTGTGATACACTTATATATATATATATATATATATATATATATACACACACACACACACACACACAAACAAGAGATCGATAAAGATGACAGGCTTCACAATATTTAATTAAATGATGAAATGTGTCAAATATTTACGTAAACTATATCCACTAATTAATTTAAATAACTATTGTGCCTCTTTATCCACTTCCACATGGAATTGGAGTTAGAAAAACCACTTCTTATCCCTTTAATATTCGGGGGAATACACGTCATGTATTTGCTCACAAAATTTTGATTGGTGGGAGATTTATTTTGCTGAAAAATACACTGAAAGACCATTAATTTTATAGACAAATGAACCTTTTAACTCTGTTATATTGGCAGATATGTATATTTCAAGTAAAACCGTGTACAAGATTATTTGAAATCCTACACTATAATGAAACCTTTAACTTAGATTTTTATTTTGATGGTCCATTTGGCTTCTAAATTTGATCCAATAATTCAAGCACATTAATACCTTTTTTTTTATATAACTACCCTTTTCCAAGATCATTTTATTGATAATTCATAATTAGTGATGTAAAAATAATGAAATTAGACTCATAAGGCTTCGATGAGCTAAACAACACACTCCAAACATGTGTGGATTACAGAAGGAGGGCCATAATTTGAGGTAGTCTATTATCCCATGCGACAACAATATGTACCAATACTAAAAAAAAATTAATGGTAGCAGGGTGAAGAGAGACATTATTGGGCAGGTATCTTATTTCTTACATTGTCAAGAAGTAAAGTATGAATATCAGAAGTCAGTGTTATGACTTATTGGTGCATATACTTGATTGAAAGTGAGAAAGTATCACCATAAACTTTGTTGAAGGTTTTCCATGTACTTTTTGGAAATTCTATTTATCTGAGTCATTGTTGATGGATTGACAAAGTTTGTGCACTTCATATAATCCAAACCACCTATAATTCATAAAAGTTGGCTAGGATTTACATTTATGGGATATCTTGATTTCTTATAATACCTTTATCTATCATTACATACTAAAGAACATAATTCACATCTCATTTTTATTTGTCTATACAAAAGGAGTAGGGTACAAAAGCTGAGCTATCACAATATTTCATAAGTAGATTGCAGGTCAGTTAAAATAGACTATTAAAATTTTTGTTTACATGTTAAAGACTTATGTAACTGACTTTTCATGTCAATGTGATCAACTCTATTTTTTAGTAAAGTTTGCATATAATAACAGTTATTAGTCCAACATTCTGATGAAATATCTAAGGTTATAATGGTAGGAGGTGTTGCTCACTCATTAGTTGGTTTGAGTCAATCAAGTTTTGGTCATATGCTAAGGATTTCCTAAAGAAGTCCTTGATAAGGTCAAGTTGATTCAAGAATGCTTCCTATTTCTCAAGTAGACAAATAAGTTATTCAAACTAAAAGGTTCATAATGGGGAGTTCTTTGAGGGTGAGGGTATATTTATTGAAAATGTCACCCATGAAGGGTGTAATACACTTTGGAATAAAGGATAGGTTGATCCTGAGTTTATAAACCCATTTGAGATTTTTTGACATATGTGGGAGGTAGCCTACAAGCTTGCTTTTCAAAATATCTTTACAAATGTTCATCCAATTATTTATGTCTCTATGTTTGAAATAATGAGGATAAGTCTTATGTGATACAATTTGATTTGGTATAGATTGATCAAATCTGATAGATGAGGAGCCACTGGCTATTATTGATAGGCGGTTTCTATAAGTAATGTCAAAATATATAGCTATAGTGAAAATGTATTGGAAGAATCATCTGATGAAGGAGTTTTCTTGGGATACTAAGTGGACACTGACATATTCATATTTTTTATTAACTCAAGTACATTGCCAAAGTACATAATAATATGACCTTTGATTTTTAGATTTAACACTTAATTTTGGGAATTGGGACTTTAAACAAGTCATAATATACATTTGGAACTTATTTGAGGGATTCGGGTCAAGACCCAAGGGGTTCAAGTGCAGAAAAAGCCCTTTGTATTGCACTAATTATTTTGGTGCAAATGCAACCCCTTGTAATCGTGTTTTGATAAAGAGGCCAGGTACCTTATTGATTGTGTATAGCTGATGCTATTCCTATAGAGGGCCTTACTACACTGCTTTTTGAAGTCGTGGGATTCTATCTCATAATAAAGTATAAGGATGCATGTTAGTATAAAACTTCTAAGCTAGAACTTTTGAGTTATTTCTTCACTTTTTGGAGTTAGAGACTAAATTTTTTTTGGTAATTCAAAGGTAGACAATTATTACTATTATTGGTGTTCCTAACATGGAATTAAGTTATAATGTTGTTACTAGTTGAGTTTTCTCTAAGAGTGATTGGTTGAATTTGAACTTTAGGGCTTTTTACGTAGGTTTAAGAGAGTGTAATTTGTAATGGTCAAGGTCCATTCGTCATCAGATTAAGAAATTAATTGTAAAAATGAACTTGTAGAAGTATGGTTAACAAGAACATAAATTAAAGCTACAATTTTGATCCCCGATCTTAGATTTTTCCAGTTAGTTTTACTGATGTTGATAACACAGTATGACAAAAATTATTCATTTTCTTTAAAATTATGGGATATTTTATTTTCATGACTAGAGATAAAGGATCATTCTAGATTGAGCTCGTTGCATAGTTTATCTCTCATGTATAGTTTTAAGCTACTTCACAAAAGTGATATTTAAACTGTGTGCACCCAATAGTAGCAGTTGTGGGTTTCCTTATCATTAGAATATATTCATTTACCCATTGTTGAGATTCTATCTAGTGTTAACCTAAGGTAAATAATAACAACAGATGAAGAGAGGGGGGAGGGACTGATTGATCTTATTTATTTCTTCAACTTTGACGTAATTAAAAGAAGGCTATCTATATAAGCCAAATATTCAATGTTACTTGATCGAAAAGAAAGGTCTATGAGGTTGGGTGTATTTATGCATTTTAGTGGTGCTATCTTAGCCTATTTAACTTTATTTTGAGGATAATTCATGTGCTTTATGTGTTGATGTTGGTATAAATAAGAATAGAAGTGTAAAAGTATATGATTACAATGTTTAAAGGTGTTTCTAAACAAATTTGAGTTTAAATTGGTCATTTAGAGTCTAGATTAGAAAACTAGTTTTACAAGCTTGAGCAAGGTGTTGGTCTAGTCTATCGCGATGGATTCTAATGATTTAAATGAGTTCTGAATGGTTTTATTTTATGATTATGTATGGAACAACTTTGTTTACAATGTTTAAAGTGCACTTGAATTAAGCCAAGAGTCAAAACACTAAGTAAAAGATCAATATAGGCAAGCCTAGTCGTAGCTCATGTTTTTAGTTCATTGTTGTGATTGATTGTGTTGTTTTGAGATCTAATAATTGGTTTTAATAATGTAGGATACTTAGTGAGTTTATTATAAAGAAATTTGGATGCTATACGAGCTGTAAATTTAGTGAAAACAATACCACAAGGCTATGGATGGAAGGAGAAACACTTAGAAGAATATATGCATCTAGAGGCAAAATCCAGTGAGCCAATGCGAAGCAGGTGCGATGCACCACTCTCTCAATGAGATAACCAATGAGACTCGCCACTATCTTCACTTGATTACCAATGCAGCGAATTTCTCTCTCAAGTTGATTAAGCAACGCAGCGCATCACTCATCCCACACACGACTTAAGTCCCCAACCATAAATAGAACACTTTGTAACATATTGTAATTACCTCGGACAACTTTTGGACGTCTTGGGACTAGTGAGGAGGCTGCTATACATAATTTTTAGATTTTATATTCTTTAAATTTTTCTTTTTAAGAGATTAAATCATGTATTCATGTCACAAACTGAGGTCCCCCCTAGTTGCAACAACAGTGCTTACGGTCACAAGTGACCATAAGTAAACCCACGAGTTGGTACCTGTTGTAAGCACTGAATAATATACTGATAATTAACATATGCAAAAACAAATGAAAAAATCCATAAGGTTTAAATATTGAAAATATGATTTAAATCATAAGTCTGAACGTTTGATGACATACTTAAAAGAATGATTAGACATTGATAAACTGACTAACTATTTAAATGACTGAAACAACTGAAAGCCTCTAAACTAACTGAATAGTTAATGGAAAAAGCTCCCAACTAACTCCAAACTGAACTTACTGAAAAGAAATGTTGACATAATAAAATAACATAATAGGTCCTCATTATATGAGGACTCACCACAACTGCTATTGCTAATAAGCTAAACTGTCTAAGCGCGTCAAGAAATTGAGCGTCTGAACCTATGATATAAGATATCATAGTGCAAAAAAGTATGTAGTCAGTACTATGACTGTACTGGTATATGAGAAGGGGTTAGGCTAAATTACGTGTGTTAACTGTGCATGAAATAATGACTGTCTATGTAACATGTGATAACTAAACATGAATGCATGAAAACTGAAATACTGAGAATACAAGACCAAGCATATAAATGTCTCTGAAATAATTTGGAAACTAAATTATTGAAATATGATAACTTAATAACTTGAAGTCTGTAAGTTATAGTCAAGCAAACCTGAACTGAGCACTATACTAAATACTGAACTGAGACTGTGGGAGCTAGCTATAACCGATATGCCCCAAATCTATTATTGGGGACCAACCTATAACCCTAGTTTGAAGGGTGTCTGTACCATACACAGGTACTAACGCTTATTGTATAGATCCACTAATCTGATATCCCAAAAGACTTGGGTGTCTTGCCTAACTACAGGGGACCCTCAAAGTCTATAGTGGCACCATAGGTATGGAACTTAGGGACTGCTACTAGTGTGTCAAGCCTAACTAATGAGGGAGACAAATGCCTCATGCCTAACTTATGGGGGGACACCATCCCTACGTTCCCTCAATGCGATGTTTTACTCCCAACTGAAAGACACTGATTACTGGAATGAACTAAGCTTAAATAAGAAAACAACATAAATAACTAACTAAATGATAATGCTCATGCTATATCTGAATTCATTCTAAAGATACTGAATTATGTAAACAAATAGGTATTGGGTGTCAATAACCCACCAACACTGAATAAAAATAACAATAAAGACATATGAAGATTTAAAATAATAATGAAGGGTGATTTCTCAAAACCCAAATTTTAGACATTTCATCAAACACATTGGAGTCGTGAATTTAGGCAGGGGAATGGGTAAAACATGTGATCATATTTACAATACTAAAATTATGAATTAGGGATCTAACATGTGGATTTCCATACTTCAAATCATATAAGGGCTCATTCCATCAAAAACACTTGTAACCTAACTTATAATAAAAATCAATAAAAACTTCATGGAGACAATTCATTATAAACATGTAAGAACTCATAATTTTATATAAAAAAGGTATTCTTGGACTCCATGGGTGAAAAGGTACCATGGATGAACATCACACTTACCTTAAAGCCTTTAATCTTGAAAAAGGAAAACAATTTTTATGCTTTTCTTGAAAATTCATGGATTAGGGAACTTTAATCCTTGGTTTTCCCTAAGAAAAAGGAACAAAATTAATTAACTTGGGGGTGGATTATGGTTTGTTTTTAGAGTTATTTGGAGAATATGGTCATATAATGCCCTAACTGAAGCTTTAATTCATGATTTTATGAATTTGGTCGATGGGAGAAGGCCTAACTGCCACTCAGGAGGTTAAATTCATAATAGGAATTTTGATTAAAATGGAACCACATTATGGTGAAGGGATATAATACCCCGCAAAGTTCCCTCGTAGTCTAAGCCTTAGAGCGTATCAAGCGAAGTATAATTCTGGCCCTAAAAGATTGAGAAATAACTTCCAAAGTGATTGGTATTTAAACCATATAGAATTTTTTTAAATGTGACTTTTCGTCATGTAGAGAATTGAATTAGCTTTCCAATGATACCAATTTCATCCAAATCATCAGGGTGAGAAGTTATGGCCATTTTATTGAGAGTTGTCGGAACAGCCCAGATGTGATGGATAATCTGTGGGACCGTTGAGTCTGCGATGGACCATCGCGACCAAGGAAGAAACTCTTTTTCCTGGCCCAAGTACGACAGTCAGGACGACGTACCCTCAAGGCTGTGATGGACCATCACTGAGATCATCGTCACTAAGGCAGTGTGGTCTCATCTTGGACATCGAATGACGGACGATTCGACGGACCGTCGGAATGGATATGGACCATCGCAGCCCCCATTCAGTATTTTTAAGTCTTTTTTAAAAGGGTCTTTTAGGTCTTTTCCCTTTTAACCCTCAGATATATATTCCAAACGAACTTGATAGCCTCATTATCTCCCAAAATATCCAAAGGCTAGGCTTTCTTCCTCAAGAGAAAATCTAAAATCCTTCTCCAAGAAATCGAAGAAATCACCATATATTCTACAAATTGAGTTGAGATTTGAGTTCCCCAAGTTCAAAGGTTGCAAGAACACTCTCTTAAGAGTAAGAAAAGGAGTTTGAACCAAGTTTGTTCATCCAATTTCATAATCTAAGGTATATGGGGTTTTGAACAAGGGTAATCCTTTTATCCTTGTGCCCAAAGGCTTATTTAAACTATAATTTTCTGCAATCTATGAAATTTTACATGAATTTGAATTAGGGTTTTTCATCTATTATTACTGATTGCAATATTTTGATGTTTCCCATGAATTGAGAGTCTAATGGCATGATTTTCACATGTTTTTTTGAGAAGTTGCAGCTGGGTCTATACCCTATTATTTTAATCCTTGAGTAGTAGTTGAAATTTTTGAGATATTAAAGTATATGAGTATATTGAGATTTTGAGACAAATTGCTGAAATTTTTAGATTTCTACAAGAGTTATGACTCTATATGCTATCTATTATGCTTTTGATGAGTTTTAACTTGAGAATGAATTATGGGTTATTGATCCCTACTTGAGATTTGCAATTTTATGAACTCTTATGCTATAAGCACCCATGATTTGAGTATTCTGAGATTCTTGAGAAATGTTTTGACCTAATAGTCATGGAGTTTTGAAATCCACTTCACTACATAAGATTACAAATTTGATTATTAGGTTCTTATTGAACAATGATATTATTCTAAAGTGGATTTTCATGAGATGAGCGAGATAATCTAAGGGGAGTAGTAGTTAGCACCGATTTGGGTAAGTTATTATGGTTTCTTACCTTAGAACTACATGCCACCGTAGGTTGGGCCTGAGTCCAAGATGAATTTTGGGCCTAAGGCTGAGATATTGGGCCCGAGGCTGAGATAAGTGATCACTGAATTAAGGTTATACTCCCTGGCAAGAGTATAACGCTCCTCCCCAATATGGGGTCTCTTTCTTAGGAGGACAAAACATTGGACTCCATGTAGCTCACATGGTTTATGTCTGTTAAGGGAACCTTCCTTGATACAAGTTATTTTCCTAATAGTAAAGTAGCAGATTTGCTCCCTAAGACCAAAGTATTTTCCCTTAATTTAAGTATTTTCTCTATAACTATGAGATAAGTTATTTCCCTAAACTAGAGTATCTTTCCATTGAGATAGAATGATTTTCCTAAATCTTGAAATGAGATATTTTCCTAAAGTGAATGAAATGCCTTCAAGTATGTTTCAAAGTTATATGATTCTGAATTCCAAGTACTTGAGTTCAAAAGAATTATGAGTTCTTGAGCATTAAAGAAGTTTTACTCTCCCTTAGACATATGAATAAGTTGAAAGTATTGTTTAAAGTTTCCTATAGCCTATGGGTAATGAGAATAAGAGAAGATTACCAATTTCAAAGTTAAACTGTGATGACTCACAAGATTTGTGTTACATGATCCATTCTACATGATTCATGAGCTTTGCATTGTATACTTATTCAAGCCATGTGAGTCATTACTTATTACATGCATGATTGGATTAAAGAGTATTGATTTTGTTTTATATAAATGCATGCAACCCTACATACTCAGTACATTCTCAAGTGTTGATCCACATATACGTCTATGTGCTACATTATCTTATAATGTAGGTTTCGGTGCTCAGTCTAAGTCTCGTCAGTGATTTTCGAATACCTCTATCTACATTCCTACAGTGGTGTGTCCTTAAGATTCGAGGAACTATATTCAGATATTTCAGTTTTTGAGAGACTATGTTGTTATGTCCATTTCATTTCGAGTCAGTTAGGGACCTGTCCCAACGGCTCTCTAGTTCAAGTATTTGTAGAGGCTTTGTCAGACTAGTTATCAGATTTTGGTTGTGTTGAGGTTTCCAGTATTGTGGCCGTTTGGACCGAGCATTTTCTCCGTATTTCCTTTCATATGATATGACTATGCTAGTGTTTGAATTATTTCATCTTGAAATGAGTATTACTAGTAGAAATAAGCTTAAAGGATTAGCTTGGGTCTACTTATATAGCCTTAAGCACCGTGTGACGTGCTAGGAGGCAATTTCAGGTCGTTACAAGGGCTCATCTCTATACCTACTATGACATGCCACTATTACGATGACGTTTGGGAATCAAAATCCAAATACAAACCAATCCTTATCCAAAAAATCTGAAACTTCCCCGAGATAACTTCTTACACCCCTGATCACAAATTAACTCAAAAACCATCATATCGTGGTCGGAAAGACAATTTTAAAAATTCTTAAAGTTAAGAGGCCAAAAATAAACTATGTCCCCAACACTTAGTGAAATTTTCAAGATTTAAGCCTCTTATATAAGCGACAAGGAGCTGAACTGAGATAGGAAAAGTATAGGGTAATAATATATCTCCCCTTGGGAATATTTATCCTTGAATGATACTGATTAAGTTGAGAATACTAAGAAAACTAAGATAATATACTAGACATGCATAACTGAAAATATGATTACATTACTAAGTTTGAACATGATACATGAACTTAACTGAATTTGTGGATGCATGCAATGACATGAGAATGATTATATAGTTGGAACTGAGAATAGAAAAGAGACAATCTAAGGAAATCTGTTACCTTAAACTGAGTCTGAGTTTGTGGAGAAAGAATGAGGGTACTTGGTATGCATATCTACTTCTGCTTCCTAAGTGGCTCCCTCAATGGACTAATTCAGCCAAAGAAATTTGACCAAGGGAACATATTTGTTACTTGGTCTACGAATTTGTCGATCAAAGACCTCAACTTGGATTTCTTTATAAGAAAGGCTATCCTAAACATCTGTGCTTTCTAAAGGGACTACAACGGCTAGATCCCCAATTCACTTCTTTAACAAGGAAACATGAAACACTGGATACACTGATGCCAAATCTGCAGGCAACTCAAGCTCGTAAGCTACCTTTCCAAAATGACTAAAAATTCTATAAGGGCCTACATATTGGGGACTAAGCTTCCTTTTCTTTCCAAATCTCTTCGATCCCTTCATGGGTGAGATTTTAAAATATACCAAATCCTAAACTCCAAACTCAAGCTCTATACTACGCACATCTGCATAGGATTTTAGATGGCTTTAGGCTATCTTAAGCCTCTCCTTAATCAACTGAGCCTTCTCTATTGCATTAAAAACTAAATCTGGTCCTATAAAAGCAGCCTTACCTACCTCAAATCAACCAATAGGAGATCTACATATCCTTCCATGGAGATCCCAAATGGATCCATCTGAATACGGGAGTGATAACTTTTATTGTAGGCTAACTCGATCAATCGTAAGTGATCATCCCAAGTCCCCTTAAAATCAAGAACCAACATGTCCTCTAGGGTATGAATGGTCTTTTCTGCCTGATCATCTATTTGAGGATAAAAAGTTGTACTGAGATGAACTTGGGTACCAAGACCCTTTTGAAAAGATTTACAAAAATAAGCGGTAAATTGAGTACCTTTATCTGAATTAGTAGACAATAGGGCTACATGAAACCTATCCAACTCTCTAATATAGAGCTTGACATAATCCTTGCTGAATAAGAAGTATGAACTGGCAATAAATGAGCTGATTTGGTTATTCTATCTATAATAACCCATGTTGAATCATGCCGACGATGCAAATGGGGCAGCTCTATCACAAAATCTATGTTCACCTCTTCCCACTTCCATGTGGGACTACTGAACTCCTATTATGTACCACTAGGCCTCTGATGTTCAACTTTAATTTGCTGATAGTTGGAACACTTAGCTATAAATTCTGCAATATCCCTCTTCATACTATTCCACCAACAGATTTCTCGTAAATCATGACACATCTTAATGGCTTTGAGGTAAATAAAATAACGCTCACCATATGATTTTTCAAGGATTCGTTGTCTCAAACCATCAACACACGACACAAATAATATATACTAACATCGAAACACACTATCTCCCCCTTGGGAGAAAATATCTATCTTCTGATCTCTAAGCAATTCCTTAACTTAACTAAACTGTGATCCCTATCTTATTTCTCCTTCATTGTGGCAGCCAAAGATGATTCCGAACTATTCTGAACCGAAACACTACCCTCGGATGAATCAACTAACCTAACACCTAATCTGGAAAATTGATGAACCTCTCTGACTAACTTCTTCTTATTATCCTCAACATGAGCAACACTACCCATAGACACTCAACTAAAGGTGTCTGCCATAATATTGACCTTACCTGTATGATACAACACACTCATATCATAATCTTTCAACAAGTATAACCACCTTCTCTGAAGAAGATTTGAATCTTTTTTGAGAACGCATACTACAAAATTTTGTGACCTGTGAACACATCAACATGGACTCCATACAAACAGTGCCTCCAAATTTTCAAGGAAAAACAGTTGCTGTCAACTCAAGATCATGGGTAGGGTATTTCTTTTCATGGGGTATAAACTGCCTAGAGGCATAGGATATGACCTTACCTCTCTGCATCAACAAACAACCAAGACCAACTCTGGAAGCATTTAAGTAAACAACAAACCCATCTGAACCATCTAGAAAAATTAAGAGAAGGGCTGAAGTGACTCAATTTTTTAATTCCTTAAAACTCTTCTCACAATAATCTGATTACTGAAATTTGAATTTCTTCTAAGTCAATCGAGACATGGGTATGCAATAGACAAAAAACCTTCAACCAACCATCTGTAATAACAAACAAAACCCAAGAAGCTCCTAATATCAGATGGAGAGATAGGTTTGGGAAAATTTCTCATTACTTCATTCTTTTAAGGCTTAACTCTAATGCCATCAAAGGAAACAATGTGGCCAAGGAAATCTGCTCATCTTATCCAAAGCTCGAACATACTATATTTGGTAAATAAATAATGGTCTCTAAGAGTTTGCAATACGATTCTGAGATGGCCTACATGATCATTTTCACTATGGGAGTAAACAAAATATCATCAATGAAGTCTATGACGTACATGTCTAAGTACTGCTTGCTGCTCATCAAGTCCATGAAAACTACTAGGGCATTCGTTAGTGTAAAAGATATAACTAGAAATTTGAAGTGACCATATCGAGTCCTGAAATCTATTTTTGGAATGTCACATTCTCTGACTCAAAGTTAATTATAGCCAAATATTAAGTCTATCTTAGAGAAATAACTAGCTCCCTAAAGTTGGTCGAACAATTCATTAATCCTGGGAAGTGGGTATTTATTTTTTACTATGACTTTGATCAACTGACTGTAGTCAATTCACATTCTGAGAGAACCTTCTTTCATATTCACGAAGAGGTTTAGAGTGACCCATAGAGAAATACAGGGCCTGATGAATCCCTTATCTATGAGACCTTTCAACTATTCTTTCAACTCTTTAAGCACAGCCGAAGTCATTTTGCATCGAAAAATAGAGATAGGCTGTGTATCTTTAAGGAGATCTATTTCATAGTCGATTTCCCTTTCGGGAGGAACTCTAGGAAGATCTTCAGGGAACACATCTTGAAATTCCATCACTACTGAAATTGATTGGAGACTAGGAATCACATAATTAGAGTCCATGACTCGAATAAGATGGTAAATAAACCCATTCAAAATCATTTTTCTTATCTTAAGATATGAAATAATTTCCCCCCGTAGGAACTGAAGTACTACCCCTTCATTTAATAACTGGTTTATTAGGAAACTAAAGCTAAATAACTCTATTTCTACAATCAACTGATGCATAAGATGAGTAGAGCTAATCCGTAACAAGAATAACATCAAAATTAGTCATCTCTAACTCCACAAGATCAACTGAGGTGACTTTCTGGGATGTTTTAATCGAACCGTTCCTGTATACTTTCTTGGATACAATAGAGACATCTACTAGAGTAGACACTAAGAAGTGTTTTGCTAATTTTTCAGGACTGATACCAAAATCAACTAACATATAGGGGTTACAAAGGAGAGCGAAGCTCTAGGTTCAAATAAAACATAAACATAAAGGTGAAAGACCTGTAACATACTCGTGCCCATCAGGAGAACTTTTATAATCCTATCAGGACTAAAGTGTATATATCCTATTCTGGCGTTGTCCACTGGTGGCACTAGAAGTAGTGCCCTACTAAGTTAGACGACCTGCTGGTGCTGCTGAAGAGTTAGTTTGACCTTGTTGGCGATCATTCCTACCATTCCACATACTTATAGGACACTTTCTCATCCTATCTCCTGGCTTGCCACATCCAAAACACACATCACGACTAGCTCTACATATACCTTGATAATTTTTACCATACTTTCTAAAGAGTAAATTAGTACGACCACTATTCATGATACCCTGAGATTTAGATCCTAGTGATCTATCCCTACTATCTTTCCTAAACTTGGTACTATCGCACTTGATAAAGATAGAGCTAGGGAAAAAAACTTTTGACAAAACAAAGAATGGTTACGACCCTCTGACTTTAGCCGAGAAAAATTAAAGCTACCTGTTCTAGCTCTCTTATTCTCCCTCTTTTTCTCCTTAATCTTTTATTTCTCAATCTGTTAAGCATGGACAATCAGACAAGATATGTTCATCTCCTTAATTAGCATGTCGGCCCTAGACTCCTTAAACATACTATTAGCTACACCATAAAAAAACTTACTCATTCTAAACCTATTATTAGACCCCATATTTGGCGAATACCTAGTCAAATCAGTAAACTTGAGCAAATACTCTCTCATGCTCATATTACCCTGATTCAGGTTTATGAACTCCTAAACCTTAGCTTTTCTCAACTCTAAAGGGAACAACCTGTCTAAGAAAATTATGGAAAACTCTTCCCACTTAATAGGCCCTGCCTCAACACCCCTATTCTCTTTCCACTCCTTATACCATGTATGAGCTACATCCTATAACTTGTAAGAAACCAACTCTGCACTCTCACTTGAGGTGACACCCATGATATGTCACCTTCTGAACTATATCAAAAAATTCTTGTAGATCTTCATGTGACTTGGATCCCAAAAATAAAGGGGATTCATTTAAGTAAAATCTAAAATCCTAGATGTAGCTGTATTTGCCATTGAATTAGCTGGGGAAATAACCAGCTGATTATTTTGAGAAGCTACTGAATAAGCTAAGATAGTGAATGCATCTCTGAACTCAGCATGAGAGACGTGCTCATTCAGGGGATCTTCCTAAATAGGCAGAGATATGGGCTGATTTCTATTTCTTCTTCTGTTGTTTATTTTGGAAAGGCATTTTCTGTAAACAGAAAAAAGAATGAGTCAAAAAAAAGAGTTTTTAAATACTCATTCGCATGACACGAATACTAAAATAAGGGAAACATTATCTAAAATGTCTTGTAACATCTTTTCCAAAAGTATGGTGTGTTTCACACACATGTACAAGACTTTACTCAATGTGGCTTTCAGACTCCCAAGGACACTATAAAACCTTAGAATTCGATGCCAAGTTTTGTCACGACCTGAGGCTACCCCCTAGTAAAAAAATGGTGCTTATGGTCAAAAGTGATGGCAAGCTAACCCATGAGCTGGTACCTGCTGTTAGCACTAAATAATATACTTATAATGAACATGAGTAGAAAATAACTAAATAAATCCATAAGGTTCAAATACTAAAAATATGATTTAAATCGTAAGTCTAAATGTCTGATGACATACTGAAAAGAATAATTAGACAACTAATAACTTACAAACTATATAAATGACTAGAACATCTAAAAGCTCCTAAACTGACTGAAAAGTTGATGGGACAGGCCCCCAACAAACTCCGAACTGAACTAACTAAAAAAGAATGCGGAAATACTAAAATAACATTATAGGTCCTCGACATATGAGGAATCACCATAACCACTGTTGTTGATAAGATGAACTATCTAAGCACGGTCAGGAAACTGAGAATCTGAACCTATGATACAAGACAGATTAGGGCGAAGAAAGTATTTGGTTAGTACATTGAATATACAGGTATATGAGATGGGGTTAGGCTGAATTACATGGGCTAATTATGCATGAAATAATGACTAACTTCATAGCATGATATAACTGAGCATGAATGCTTGAAAATTGAAATACTAAGAATGCAAGGCTAAGCATATAATGTCTCTACAATAATTTGTAAACTGAATTATTGAAATCTGATAACTGAATAACTGGAAGTCTGTATGTTGTGACTAAGCAAACCTGAACTGAGCTTTGTAATGAATGTTGAACTAAGATAGTGGGAGATAGCTGTAACCGATATGCCATAAACCTATTATTGGGGTCCAACCAATAAACCCAGTTGGTAGGGTTTAGTACTATGCAACGGACACTAAAGCTGGCTATGTGGTTCCCCTAATCTGATATCCCGAAGGGCTTGGGTGTCATGCCAAACTGAAGGGGGACCCATCAAAGTCTATGGTAGATCCATATATCTGGAACTTAGTTAGTTTTACTAATGTCTTATGGTTAACTGATAGAGGAGAAAAATGCCTCATGCGTAAATGACTGTGGAGACACCATCCCTACGTTCACTTGGTTCTATGTTTTACTCTCAACTGAAAGACACTGATTACTTGACTAAGCTAAGCTTAAATGAGCAAACAACTGACCATAAATAACAGACTAAATTATAATCCTTATAGTATATCTGAATTCATTCTGAAGACACTAAAATTATGTAAAAAAATAGGTATCGGGTATTCATAACCCACTAGCATCGAATAAAAATAACCTTAGGGACATATGAAACTTTAAAAACCATAATAAAGGATCATTGCTCAAACCCAACATTTAGACATTTCATCTATCACATGGGAGTCATGAATTTAATTATGGGAATGGGTAAAGCATGTGATTAAAATCATAGTTACAATACTAAAACCATGAATTAGGGATTTTACATGATGATTTCCATACATCAAATCATATAAGGGCTCATTCCATTGAAAAAAACTTATAACCTAACTTATGATCTAAATAAATAACAACTTCATGTAGATAATTCATCATAAAAATTTAAAAACTCATAATATGATATAAAAAAGGGATTCTTGGACTCCATGCGTGATAAAGGCCCATGGATGAACAGCACAAATCCCTTAAAGCCCTTAAGCTTGAAAGGGAAACACAATCTTGATGCTTTTCTTGAAAATTCTTTGATTAGGGAACTTGAATCCTTTGTTTTTTTTAAGAGAAAAGAATGAAATTGATTAATTTAAAGTAGGAGTAGTGTTTGTTTTTGAGAGGTAATTGGAGAACATGGGCATATAATTCCCTAACTAAAGCATTAATTCATTTTTTTTACAAATTAGGTCATGGGAAAAGACCTAACTACCCCTTGGAAGATTAAATTTGTCATTGGAATGCTAATTAAAAGGGAACCACAATGCGGTTAAGAGTTTATCATTGTACACACTATGAGGCACCAATATCGCGGTGAGGTTCTGAAATCAAATCCAAACACGACCCAATCTTCGTTCAAAAAATTCAAAACTTCCCAAAGACATAATCCTTACACCCGTGAACATGAATTAACTCATAAGCAAACATCTCAGCGTCGGTAAGACCAATTTAAAAATCATCAAAGTAAAATGCAAAAAATAAGACTAAGTCCTCAACACTTAGTGAAATTTTCATGCTTTAAGCCTCTAATTCAAGAAACTAGAAGCTAAACTAGGGTAAGAAAAGTATGGATTATTATAATTCAAATATATGGATTATGCTTATGTCGATTAGTGTCTAAACATCCCCTTTCTGGGGTTAACGCCAAGAAAATGTTTACTATCGTTATGAATTGAATTTATTTAGATTGCTTATCATATTCGGTTATTTGTTCACCCTTATTTCAACTATTTTAAGGAGTATCTAACCTTAGAATACATATATTGTCGATCTTGTGATCTTGGGAGGGGGAATAGAAAGATAGAATGTAGGGATGAATAGAGTAGGGTTCTTATTCTTTTATGAAATAAGGAATTTGAATTAGCATCTAGGCCAAGGATATACCTAGAATCTTTGCTAGATTCATATGTCCCATGATATTTTTAAGCACTTAATTAGATTATCACGTCTCTGGTCAATGATGTAATTGTAATATCCAAGTTAGCTAGACGATTAGATTTCTGGAGACCATGATCATACGTTAAACCCAATGAATCAATAACCAAGATAAGCAATCTAACGAATAAAGTTCAATAGCATTGTATGATTGTTCGTAGTGATTTAGCCCTGGGCTTTTATTTATTGATTGTCTTAGGTCTTTACTTTTATGAACTGTTTACTTTACGTTTTAAGTTATCAATTTCAAAATTCTTTTGGTTACGCTCTCACTAAGATAATCTTAATATTAAACTAGAATTGAATAGTTTTTAGAATAAGTTTCTGAGGGATTGATATTCAGCTTCATTTAAGGCCTCTATATTACTTGGAGAAACCACGTACACTTGCGTGTATAATTTGGCGTAAAAAGTTTTTGGTGCCGTTGTTGGGGACTTGTAATTTGAAAAATATTTTATTTTTATTTTTACTCTTTCGATTTCTTTTGTTCTTTACACTTGGTATTGGTTTTGGATTTATAGGAAATAGATTTCCAGACTAGTAAGCTAGCAAGGGATAGGGAATTGTTGAACCAAGCCCAGATCCCGAGCAATGCTTCCATCAATGAAGGAGGGAAGCAATCCTTCTTACTCATATTATAAAAATTAAAGAAGAACAAGATAATCCTACTATCATGGAGGAAGAAAAACAAGAACGTGGGATAGTTCATGAGGTGGCAATCCCATTTCTAAAAACTTTGGCCTCTCCTTTGGAAAAATTAATTTAAGGTAATTTTGAGCTGAAGCAGATTATAGTGCATCTTTTGATCAGCAGTGGACAATTTACTAGGCTTTCGCATGAAGATCCACAAGTCTACCTTTGGAACTTTTTGGAGATTAGTGACACATTCATCCATGTGAGTGTGTTAACTTATTATGTAAGCCAGACACTATTCCCTCTTCACTGCTGGGGGAGCAAAAATGTGATTGAATACTGTGAATAAATTCAATCACAACCTTGGACGACTTAGCCCAGAAATTCCTTATCTAATTCTTTCTATCAGGAAAGACTGCAAGACTTCGTAGTGAAATTGTCGGCTTCAAACAGAAGACAGATAAGAATTTATATCATGCTTGGGAGCAGTTCAAAGAACTTCTTTGGGAGTGTCTGATTCATCAGCAGTACAATAAGGTATTATCTCACACTTATGTTAAAGCACTTAACAATATCATAATTTTTTTTCAATTCAATTTTAGGTGGTCAAGCATGGGAGTTAAAATATGATGAGCTTTATACCTTGTTAAACCGTATTGCATAATAAAATCCTGAGTGGCATTCATACTCAAGAAATTCTACAAAGAAGGTTGCAGGTTTGTTGAAAATAGATCAGTTTACTATTATATCCACCCAAATAGCTGCGTTGCAAAATTAGAAAAGCAATATGATGTTTGGACCTCCACAACATGTAGCCACAGTGAATGCCATTTAGTAGATGAGCATTTGGTGCGTGATGTATGGAATAGTTGTCATTTTGCAAAAATATGCTGCCAATCCGAAGTCGAAGAAATTTGTGGGTAATGCTCAAAGGCCAAATTATGGGAACGCCTACAATCTAAAATGCAGACTCAGACACTAAATCCAACATGGAAAAACCAACAATAGAAATCAGCAACAACAAGCTTAGATAAGTATGGCACAACTCAGAACAACAATGTGGAAGAGATTCTAAAGCAAATCATGGCTACCCCAGAACAATTAACAGTAGATATAAAGAGCTAGTAAGCAGCTACAAGGACCCTGGAGTTGAAAATTAGTTAGTTTGCTAAGGTACAAAATACTAGGCATCAAGGTGGTTTTCCAAGTAATACTAAAAATCTTAAACAAGTAATGGCAATCAATTTGAAGAGTGGTAAAGTACTTAATGAAGAACTTCCAAGGAAAACCAAGGAGGTAAATATAGAAGAGATCCTGCCACTGGTATCTGACCAAGTTGCTGAAAATTTGAGAAAGTTTGAGTACTAAAAAGCAAAAGTTACTGAAGAGGTGAAGAAGATCCCACAACTACCTTTCCCATAGAATCATATAAAGGCAAAGAAGGATGCATGCTTCAAGAAGTTCTTTGACACATTCACAGAGCTTTACATTAACTTACCTCTTTTAGATGTTTTGCAAGGAATGCCCAAGCACGCTAAGTACCTAAAGGATGTGATCACTAACAAAGTTAAGCTACAAGATGATGTAATAGTAGCACTCATTGAGAAATGTAGTTCTGTATTAATACAGAATAGATCATGGGAGTTTCACTCTCCCCATTAAAATTAATAGCAGTAAGGTGATCCATGCTCTAAGTGATTTAGGGTTAAGGTTTAATTAGATTCCCCTCTCTTTGTTCAACACCTTAGGTCTGGGGAATCCAAGACCTAGATCCATTATACTCTAGTTGGGTTAACGGACTGTAGCCCATCCCGATGGAATCATAGAGGATGTCTTAATCAATGTTAGTAATCTTATTATTCTTGCTGGCTTTATTGTTTTATATTTTTAGGTAGACAAAAGAGTACCAGTCTTCTTAGGATGTCCACTTTTAGAAATAGGAGAAGCATTGATTAATCTGAGAGAGAGCATGCACATAAGAGGTTAGATAATAAAGAGGCAGTTTTTAAAGTGTATAAAGCACTCAAAATACTATCCCGCTACAAAGATTTTTGCATGAGTACTGTTGTCGAAGGGGATAAGTATAAGGTGGTTAAAGTTATTCCTCAAAATACCTCTTTGGACTTCTCATTAAGTAGTCCAAGCCACCAATATCTAAGCCGCACATAATGTAGATTGATGAGCCTGAAAAGGCTATTTTTGAGAAACTTGTTGACCCTTTGAGTTCATACTCAAGAGGTTCGAAATAAATAATAATATGGAATCTGAGTGTGAGAAATATGGATGAGTAAGAGATTGGGTTGTGTTGTAATACTAAATCAAGCACTAATTTCAGGTAGTTTTTTTTTTTTAGATTTTACTTTACTAGTTTTTTGTTTTTCTTAAATCATAGGTTAATGGAAAGTTTGAGTATTGAAAAATCTGAGCTAAGAAACATGGAGAAGACTAAGTGGGGTCCTCAGACCTTTTTGGTAAATAAAGATGCTACTACCTAGGCATAGAGGCCTCAGGAAGTATTTCTATCTCTACTTTTAAAGTATACTTTAGGGGCAAAGTAGATTTTTAAGTGTGGGGTGGGGAAATTCCCATTTTAAGGGTAATTTTAAAATTTTGTGTGTTAGGAATAAGTGAGATATTCTTGTTGATGCTATAGCTGATTACATGATGAAAGTGTCTTGGTTGTAAGATCATGTTGGTTTTGTGAATTACTACTTTTGAGACACCTAGGCTCATGTTTATTACTCTTGTACTTGTTGGCTTTAAGTTTAATTCATGTGATTGTTTGGGTGAGAATTTATGATGATCCCACTTAAGTAGAGCATGTGCCATGTGTGATGTAAGGTTGTTCTATATTCCTTGTTGTATGTGATATCTAGAACTTATCTGGCTTGTGTGCAAATAGAAATAAAGAGTATGGGTTTAGGAGATGATTTAGGGATTTCTTTGATAGCCTTGTTTCATATATTATTTTTACCTAACATTATGCATAATATTAGTTAGCCTTGTTGAGCCTTTAGCTTTGTCTTTTGCAACCTCATATGTAGCCTAATCCCCTTCTTTGATAGACCTTAATTTGATCCAAAGATTCTAAGTGCTTGAGTCTAAATCTAATTAAGTTAAGGAGTTGGAAATTCAAGAAGAAAAAGGTGAAACTGAAGCTCTAAAGTGATAGTTATTGGTGTGTAAAAATGTTATGTGTTGTTGTTGGGAGTTGAGTAATGTAAAGAAAATAAATCTGTTCAAATTGAATAAGTTTTGAATAAAGAATACTCCCACCATATTGTATATGAATGAGCTTAATGAGATGGGGTAAAATAATAGATGTGTGTAGGTAGTAAAGGTGAAATTTGGTTGTTGGAGATTGGTTTTAATTGTAAAAAGTGATGTATTAAAGCACTTAGGGATGGTAGTCACTATTACAGGCCAGAATGGTTCCTACCCATCTCTTAGCCTACATTACAACCATTAAAGACCTATTTGATCCTAAGCTTCATCATTATGATATTAGTGAAGTACTACACTAAGGTTAAGCCTGTGGTTCGTTATGTGTAACTTTTCAATTGCTTGTGAGAGTGTGCGTAACTTGATTCTTTTACCCATTATGTTATAAATAGGTGCGATGCGCCACTCCCTCAATGAGATAACCAACATGAATATCCACTCCATTGATTTTACTAACCAATATGGCTTGTTTCTCTCTCATTTTTATTAAGCAACGTAAAGCCTCACTCTTCCCACACATGGGTTAAGTCCTAAACTATAAATCGAACACATTGTAACATATTGTAATTACCTTTGACAACTTTTGGACGTCTTTGGACTGGAGAGGAGGATGATATACACGTGTTTTAGGGTTTATATTCTTTAACTTTAGCATTTTAAGAGATTGAATCATGTATTCAAGTATATGAATTATGGTTATATCGATAAGTGGCTAAACTCCCTCTTTCCAGGGTTAAGGCCAAGAACATGTTTGCTATTGTTATAAACTGAATATGTTTGGATTGCATATCATATTTGGTTATTTTTTTTTATCATTGTTTTAACTATTTTAAGGAGTATCTAAACTTATAATCCATATATTGTTGACCATGTGATATCGGGAAGGGGGATAGGAGGATAGAACGAGATGATGAATAGAGTAGGGTTCTCTTTTATAAAATACAGAATTTGAATTAGCATCTAGTAAAGGGATGTGCCTATAAGACTTACTTCATTCACATGTAGGATTATAGATTTAAGAACTTACTTGGATTATTACATTCCCGCTCATCGATGTAGTAGTAATGTCCAAGTTAGGTAGACTATAAGAGGTCGGGAGACCATGATTATGCGATAAAACCTATGAATCAATAACTAAAATAAGCAATATAACAAATGAAGTTCAATAGAGTAGTATGATTGTTTGTAGTGCTTTAGCCCTGGGTTTCTATCCATTGATTGTCTCAAGTCATTACTTTTACGTACTATTTATTTTACGTTTTAAGTTATCAATTTCAAAACTCTTTTGGTTACACTTGAACTAAATTAACCTTAGTTGTAATCTTGAAATGAATAGTTATTAGAACAAGTCTAAGAGGGATCGATATTTGACTTTATTTAAGGCAACTATATTACTTGGAGATACCACGTACACTTGTGTGTCCACTTGGGCGCAACACTCTACAATACATATCTCTACTTAAACATTAAGTAATAAAATTATTTAGCCAACTTAATTTGCTACAATGAACAAGCCTTATTTTTTAGCCACATGGGCATTCACTATTATACAATAACACTCCTCCTTGAATGTCCATGTAAAATCTAAAGTCTGAATATTGGTAATACGTTTTTCTTGTTGCCTCATTAAGAATCTTACCAGGAAAACCCAATGGGATAAAACTTTAGTTAAGGAAAATTAGTTTAACGTGTATTCTTGCTCCCTTTGATGTATACCCCGGTACAAATGATTCAATATTCGCATTTAAATCTTGTGTACAATCTTCTTAAAAGATAAAGATGGAAAATATTTAGTGCAAAATCTACTGGATTGTCACATGACGGATTTGTTGTACATCAATATCATGATTTCTTTATAGATAATGAGTGAACAATAAATTTTGTGAGATGTGTTCAATTATGTCTCCTTTTAAGTAGCTTTTTCTTAATTAGGATATACAAGAACAATATTGCGGATACCTTTATAGCACACTTTAGGGCACCTTTCTCTTTGATAAAATGTCTCACTAATCTCAACCGTACGCATTCCCTACTTGCTTCATGGATATCTATTATCTCAGAATGATTTGAAGAAGTATCAACAGTATAATAATTTGTAAATTGTCATGATATTGTTGTACCTTCTTATGTAAACACATAGCCTATTTTATATCGATCTTTATAGTCAGATAAATAACCTACATTTTAAAAACCAACAATATCTACATTATCTTTGTTAGTACAAAATAGACGTCTATCAATACTCCTTTTTAGATATTTTAATATATGTTAAACTCTGTTTCAATGTCTCCATGGATGAAACGAACTACACCTTGCTACCAAATTAATAGAAAAGGCTAGATAAAGAATTGTAGCATTTACAAGATACATAAGTTCACCAATAACATTAAGATGTAGTACTTTAGAACTAAGGATCTCTTCATCCTCTTCTTGAGGATGGAATGGATCTTTAATCACTTCAAGCGATCAAATGACCATTAGAGTACTTTATCGATGTGCATTGTCCATGTCGAATTGATTCAAAATCATCTCAATATACCCAGATTACTGGATAAAAACCCCGTCTGCTAAATATTCAATTAGAAGACAAAGACAATATTTAGTCTTTGCAAGATATTTCATCTCAAATTCTTTCTTTACATATTCAATTTCTTTTTAACCTCTTCTAATGTTCTAATGAAATTTTTTTCATCAATGTAAATAAGAAGTATAACAAACCACGATGATGTTTTCTTAATAAGAATTCAAGGACAAAGAAGATCATTTATATAACCTTTATTTTTCAAGTACACACTAAGGAAATTATAACACATAATTTTAGACCATACAACAATCTTTGGGATTTGATTGAGTAAATTTCCCATGATTTTAAACTATATGCTTCAGGCATCTTTGATCCTTCTGATATTTTTGTAAAAAATTTATTACCAAGTGAACTATAAAGATAAGTAGTAACCACATCCATTAGATATATTTCTAGATTTTTATGTACAGCTAAACCAATGAGATATCAAAATGTTATTGCATCCATATTGAAACCCTGAGGGTTGCACCATATAGTGAGGACCAGGTCCCTCAAAATCAATCATAGGAAAAGTAAACAAAAATAACCAGGAAGTAAGAGACAGTGCAGGAAGAGTAAAAACACAAGATTTTTACGCGGAAACCCAAGAAGGGAAAAATCATGGGCTTGCCCACATAAGTACCAAAGAAATCCATTATAATCAACCTCCTAATTACTTTCTAGATTTTATACTAACTCTAGGCTTTTTTTGCTAGTAGAAACTCTACTACAAGATTATCTTGGTAACTCTCCTAAGGACCCTCTCTACTAATTAACTTTATTTAGTCACAAGCTTAGGAAACTCTACCTAAGCACCTCTCTCAAAAAACAGAAACACTTCTCTTATAAAAAGAGTAGTTTATTTGAAAATCATCACTCAAGAACACTCACTCACTCTTTAAGAATTCTATAATGATAAGAAAATGAGCAATGCTTTAGACATCTTTAAAGGGAGTTTTTGCTGCCTCACATCCCTCTTTTGATTTGTGCAAAAAAAATCATTTGATAAAGAAGAGTCTCTTTCCTTTTATAGATGAGAGATGATTAGGGATAAAATATCATTGGACCAGCTATCCTAATCAGTACGAAATAACACTTGTGAGTTTGTTATACAAAAGGAATAAACTAAGAAGATAACGTATGTAAGTTGTATTATACCTTGCACATCCAGTGACCTGGTCTATTGTAATTAGCTGCTTATCTTCAAAACTACATATAATAATTTTTCCCCTTTTTGATGATGACAAACCAACCATACTGCTTTGAGCGTCACTGCAAATTTATCACATTTAATCAATGTGATTACCACCTAAAGATGAATGTTCTCCCTATCATCATGCTTCCTCCATGACCATCATGCATCACTGGGCCTGGTTCTCTGTAGTTTTTTGCAGCAAAAAAAAACTAAGCACTATGTTTGCTCCCATTTTACATCCCCCTATAATTGTACTTTACCATACTTTCTTCCATACATGAAGTCAATATTCCTTATATATGAAGTCAGTATTCCTTCTTTTAGAATCACTGGAAAGGATTAACAACAAACTATAAGTAAGGATAAGTACAAGCTAATTAACACATGGAAAATGGAGCAACACTAGCATGGAGAGCATCTTTAAAAGTAAAGAAGAAAGATGAGGTACACAAGCTAAATTCACATATTTTTAAAATAAATGTCAGTACTAGTACAATCATACTAAAATAATGCATAAAACAAACTATCTTCAAGAGACATAAAACTGCCACTATATTAATTTGAGGACCGCGATAATATGACTTAGATAGAGGGACATTTTTGGGAATGGGACTTAATCAACATCTTCATTCTTGAATTTCCAGCATTATGAGAATCTATCAGCTGTTTGGTGAGATACTTCACTTCAGTATTCAGTTCTTGAACTTTAATAGTCAATTTAGCCACTTTTGCCTGGAGTTTGGCATTTTCAGCTACAAGCTCATCAGTGGTACCTAGCCCCTCAAAAGATAACTTTTGATTCTGCAACTTTTGATACACCATTGTAGAATCTTTGGCAACTATCATAACCCTTAACTCCTCTATTTATTTGCGTAACCTTTTCTAAGCAGCTAAAAACTCAGATACTTGAGACACAGATCCAGCTTTTCCCTCTGCACATTCATCTCTACAAGAGCTTTCAGGTTGATCACATGTTTGGTTGTTCTGGGTGTTCCTCTAGTTACATTCATACTATAATATTCAAACATCTTATTCAATAGGTATCCATATGGAATTCCATGTTTTCCGTCATTTACATAAAGCCCTTTATGAATATGCTCTATCATTAGAGAAGGATGACTAATCAATCCAAATTTCCTCAAGCGTTCAATTAAAAACAAGTCAACACTTTAAGAAATTATTCTATTTTAAGACCTTGCCAATAGGACCCTGTTGGTGAACTCAAATACTATCAGATACTCACTCTCCAGAAACTTCTTTTTTTATTAGGATGTTGATGTCTCTCCTACCTTAGATGCCTCAATTATGAGTTTAGAAGTAGGTTGTAGATTCGTCACAGTCCTCACACCTACAAAAGGTACATCCAGGATTCTTCATAGTGTTTCTTCATCTAACTTAAGAACCTTTCCCTGAAACTGTGCAGTCAAACTCAAACTATCCTTTGAGAATTCCATGGAGTAGTATAACTCTCTCATTTTTCCTTCAAAGACAATGGAAGTTGGTTCTTCAAGCAGGTGCAACCAGCCCTGATGCATCACATACTCCACCAATTCTACCATCCCTAGATTTTCATATATATTTGGAGAAAATACTCTTCCAGAGAAAACCTTCTGTGTTCTCGAGTTCTTAACCCTCCTTTCTCTGGACCTGTTATTCTTTTCTTCATTCTTTCTCTTTCTCTTGGGCTCACTACTTGGCTCTCCTTTTTATTAGTTTTTCTCTTCATAAGAATGGGTCCCTCAAAATTTTTTCTTTTCTTAACAGCGGTATGTTTTTGCCTCATTCCAATTGAACTGCCAGTCATTGACTTAGAGAACATAGTCCTTTCAGCAACCATCTTTCTTTCTTGTTTCCTCATTAGTAGCAGCAACTTTTGAATCTATGTCCTCCCCCTTTTAAACTTTTACAACTTTAATATTTTCTTTCTCCTTGAATATAATAGATTTCTTGAGCGTTCTTCTTCTTATGTTTGAAGCTTTGTTGTCCTTTATGGAATCTTTCAATATTTTCTTTTCAGAACCTCTTGTAGCATAGGTTATAGTCACGTTTACCTCCAAGTTTATAACTTTCTCCTTACTTACCTACAATCTCATAGGTGCTTCAATCTTATCCTCTTCATCTTTCTTATGTGTTAGCAACAACATATCCTTTCCCTTATTCCCTTTATGTTTATCATCCATATTCTATTCTTTACCATTTACTAAGATTTCATTGGAGGAAATATCAACCCTTTTTACTATAATTTCTTTATCAAATAACTGGGGAAAATACTATTTGAATCTGAGGGTGTAGTAGAGTCAGGTTCTTGTTGTGTTTTAGTGTGTTTAGAATTTATGGATTTTTCAAATGACTCAAGAATTTGGAAAATTTTAGAAAGTTTTGAATTTCGTAGAGAAGAGCGAGTTCCATGTTGAGATGTTTCTTCATCTCTTAGTGATCCAAATCCTTGCTTTTGATTTTCAGTTATGATTTGCAGAGCATATGCTTCTGAGATTAAGGAGAATTCCATGGAGGCAGACTCGGTTGTGGGTTTTGGATATTCTAAGAAATATTCAGTTTGTTGTTGGGGAATGCAAATGATGTTTCCATGGTTTTAACTTTTAAAAAATCAGGATGTTCAATTTGTGGATGTCTAGTTTGACTCTCTGAAGTTTTGTCTACATTAGAAACTTTTGCAAGGTTTGAGAAAGTAGTGATTTTGTTCATTTAATTTTGAGAGACTAAGATGAGCTGGCTTAATAAATTTAGGAAGATAATTTGGACTAGTTGAAGAATAATGACAAAAATATCTGATTTATCAATTTTAAGAGGTGACTAATGTCCTTTAAATTGTTTCCTTTTGATTTGACATATCTAGACCTAGAAAGTGCGACATTATTTTGCAACTAAAATTGAAACTTTAGAAAAGAAAACATACATGGATTTTTCAGAAAAATTTTTATGATTAATTTAAGTTTTTTGTATAGGTACTAACATGATTGATGGGATAAGGTCCCTTGGCTTTTTAACTGAAATTTGTACTTGTGTTGTCTTCAACTTTTCTCCTCTTGATATGTTCTCATTAGTGTATACCTACAATGGTATAGAGTTGTGTCATATTAACAAGAACCTATTCTCCCAAGGATACTTGTGTTCTTAGTATATCTAATTCTTGGAGTTATACTGATTTGCACATCAGGTCAAGTTTGCTTGATCAATCAATGTTCTGGCCTCTTGCTGAAAGTCTCTTCTAAGATGAATTTTATAAGGATCAGGTCCCTTGATATCAACTGTTTCATGATACGCCACCTCCACCCTGGAGTTCCTTAAGAGAGAGAACATAGTCATATTTTCAAAAATTAAGCATTGAACAATCATAATTAAGGAACATTCTAGACCATAATCCCCTTTCTCTTACGTGGACCCATGATCATTTATTTGTTTTGGGTACCCACTTGAGTTTGAGTTCCTAGTAAGAACATAATGGTGTGACCAAAACCTGCTTGCCCCATCTAGGTAGAGAATTCTTCATCATCTTATTCAAATACATGAAGGTATTTGGTTTTGTATTCTCCTACTAAACATATCTAAATTTATCCATTCCTTTTCTTTTCCATCTTTGACAATTCCCATTAGAATGCCTATTTTTTCTACAATAATTTCTCAAAGGTTTGGAAGCCTTCTTTCTAGGACCATTGATAGTCTTTTCTTACTACCTAGCTGGTTGGAATTCTCCTTGATGGCCTAGTGTTTTTACATAATTAACACTTTGACTAATTAGATTAGAAAGAATATGTGAAGAAGAAGTTCATTTAATAGACTTGTTCAACTCTTATCTTAAACAGACTAGGTCCCTGTCTAACTTGTCATTCTTGTGAAGTGCAGTCTTCAAGTGATTTTAGGAATCCCTCAATACTTCCTCAAAATAAACTTGAAGCCTTGAAGCTTCTTTCTTCCCTTTTCCATATTCATCGTTTACATTCATTAGATCACTCATAAGACTCTAATTTACATATTTCATTATTGTGAACAAATCTTTATTTTAAAAAATGTGGAGAGTTAAAGTAATCAACTCATGCTTTTAATTCTCTACTTTCTTTTGTAAGAAATTTTTCTCATCAGTTAATTCACATACAGAGTCTATCCACACAGTCAAAGTTCACAAAAACTGCTAGCAAGTAAGAGATAGTATGGTAAGAGTAAAAATAGAAGATTTTTATGTGGAAATCCAGGAAGGGAAAAACCATGGCTTTCCCTCACAAGCACCAAACAAATCTACTATAACCATCCTCCTGATTAAAGTCTAAATTTTATTCTAACTTTAGGATCTTTTCGCTAGTAGAAACTCTATTGCAAGCTTATCTTAGTAAATCTACCAAGGACCCTCCCTACTGATTAACTCTAATCAATCACAACCTTAGGCAACTCTACGTAAGCACCTCTCTCAACAAATGGAAATACTACTCTTATAACATGAGTAGTTCATTTAAGAATCAACACTCAAGAACACTCACTTACTCTTTCAATGTACTATAATGATAAGAACATGAGAAATGGTTGAGTAGTCTTGAAATGGAGTTTTTGCAGCATCACTTAACTCTTTAGATTTGTGTAAAAAATCATTTGAAGAAGCGTCTCTTTACTTTTAGAAATAAGTGATGATTAGGGTTAAAATATCATTGGACTAGCTGTCCTAATCAGTACAAAATAACATCTTCAAGTTTGTTACACAAGAGGAAAAAATTGTGCAGATAATGATTCGGTCTGATATGAACAATTGATGATGCATGTAAGATATCATGACCCTAAAAAAAAGTAGGAAATTTCATTTTCATAAGTAGTGGTCTTTCTATCAATTGCAGGAGCTTAATAAATTACTCAACAAGGCTATTTTAAGTATGACCATGAGCGACAGGTTGTTCAACTTTTAGCCCAATTGATAAACAATAATCCTAAAAAACTTAGGATGTAAATCCTTTAGTATTATCGAGGTAAATAGTCTTAATGGGATAATATGGGAATTATGCTCTTAATAATATAATTTGTGCAAATAACTTTGCAAATTCCAATTGCTGAGATGATTGGAGGAACATATGAGACCACCTTGATTATGCTTCAATTAGGACCATAAAATATGTGAATGACTACAGGATCAGTGAATAAATACATATAAATCCCTATGTATATGTTTTAGTAAAGGAAGGGATTCAACACCGACTTTTAATTGAGATAGTTTAGTTATCTATTTTCTATGATAACAAGAAGCCCATGAAAATTTATCACTTGCAAGAATCTCCAGGTTCTTTCAACAAATGACCATTTGATTTTTAATGATGGTGAATTCATTCTAAGGAACAAAATTATTTAAATCTATACACTTTTGGTTTACAACAGGGTGTCTTTCTATTGTACTAGCTTCCGCATAATATAGGCCAGAAGACAATGTTTGTAATTTCTCCAAAACATACTTTTGGCCTAGGACATACATGGTAATACAAATATATTAAATATTCATTGTATTTACTATCTCAACATGATATCTATTCGGGTAGATATCTTTAAAACATAACAAGTTTCTAGGAGATTTAGAAGAAAACAATGCATTTCTATAACAAGGCTTGTCCGCTTAGGCAGAAATATAGTTGCTTTCTAGAGCCATCCATCAATTTTGAACTACCAAAAATTAATGTGTAACTTTGCTTTGATCCTAAGCAATTAAGAAAATATTTCTCATCTTTGAATATGGCATGCATTATTCTACAATCAATCACATAAATATCCTCCTACTTGATCATTGATCTGAAAAAATTGAGGAGTATCCATATATTCTTCAAGATGAAAATATAAATAAAATAAACATCATAGTATTGCTAGCAAACAATGTAGTACACAAACATTATTTATTTACAAGATTAGAGAAACAAAACAAATAGGAGTGTAAACTAGTACAAAATATAAAAAGTAAAATATTTAGACTATTACATATCCATTACAGACAAAGTTATCTATATTTCCTTTACAGAGTTCAACGAAATTGGCAACATCTAAAATCATAGGATCAATATTATCTTAATATAGATTCTACATTATTATCCATCTTATTCAGGGATATTTGATAGAGCTGAACCAGATGCCTTGGCGTATGATAGGTACGTGACCAGTGCCCTTTTCCTACACATTAACTGCATCTATTTTTTATTTTTTTTCTTTGCATTGATTCATAATTTTCACCCATATTTTTACACTGGTAGAGATGATAATTATTATTTGTCCAAGACGATCACCAGTATTACAGTTTCTTACCATAACCACGACCAGGATTTTGCCAAGACCTTTCTCATGCTTAGATTGGTTAAATTTTATAGAATTTACTTCAGGGAATGGAGCAAAACCAATAGGTTGGATTTTAATCAATAGATTATTATGTTGTTCAACAACTAGAAAATGTTAAATTAATTTAGAATATATTTTGATCCCCATTTCTCGATATTACTATTACAGAACCATACTCAAGGCAAGAAAGGTGGATAATGTTTTCTCCAGAATATCATGATTAGTGATGTATTCTTCACATAAACTTAATAGTGAAACAATTCTAAACATGGAAAAATTATATGCAATTATAATTATAAAATCTTGTAATCTCAAATAGTTCCATTTATAATGCCCCCATGGAAGAACGAGCATTTTTAGGTGGTCATATCTATCTTTTAGATTATTCCACAATATAAGAGGATCCTTAATAGTGGAGATATTCTATTTTTAATCCCTTATCAAGGTGATAATTGAAGAATATCATAACCTTGGCATAGTTTTGGTTTGATACCTGATTTTTATCTTTAATGGTATCTGCAGGACCCATTGCATCCAAATGGATTTCGGCATCAAGTGACCAAGCTATGTATCTTTTTCCTGATATATCGTAGGCTCAAGTTTAGATAGATTTGGCATTATTTTAAGAAGTGTAAGTTCTTACTTTTATTAACTTTAAAATTATTTTCTCGAGATGGGAGAGTCATGTGTTTGTAATGTGTTATAAAATAAAAGCTAACACTAAAGTAAATAATAGCAAAAGATAGAGAAAGGGAGAAAGGATTACACTTATTCCATTCTTTGATTGTAGCATAATGAAAATAAATGCTATATATATAAGTTAATGATACAATGTTACTGGGCATAAAAAAATAGTTATAATACGTATCTCTACTAGGAAATCAAGTAATAAATTACTTGGCCAACTTAATTTTCCACCATGAATAAGTCTATCTGTTATCCACATGGGCATTCACTAATATATTATAGGGAAAACGGTCAAAACTACCCCTCTACTTTCATTTACTAGCTAAGTTTACCCTTAAACATGTTATGGGATCAAAAATACCACTACTATTACCAAAGTTAACCAGAATACCCCTCTTTGTAATAATTTCCCACCATGCCTAGATAAAAGTCCACAGGGTTATGCCACCACATGTCACGACTCTATTTCTTAAGTCATTATTACATCTACTTTGACCCACCAGTAGATAAGCTAAGCTATAGCCAAGAACTGCAAACAATGGGATAACAAACATAGATGAAATGGAACACAAAAGGAATCAACAATAGCAATAAAATATGTGGAAACAAATAATACATACATATATAATATACTACACAAGGGAAGGAAGAGTACTAATATACAAAAGGAATACCTCCCAAGACCTGGAAAGGTCGGTATATGAGACACTATAACAAAATAGAAAAGAACTAGATAGTACCCACAATATAAATATACATAGTAGAATAAAGAGGATCAACCTTGGACTCTAAAAATCTCACCCTGTCTTTGAATCAGTTGTCAGGCTCTAGGATGACGTCAATATCGGTGGTTTTTACTTAAATTTGCATCTAGAAAATGATATAGAAGTGCAATATGAGTACCAAAAAATTGAGTACTTAGTAGACATCAGTGATGGACAGAGCTCAAATATAATAAAAGCATAGATATAAAGTTTGAGAGTGTAAACTAAATCAATCAGTAAAGGGATATAATGTAAACATCGAGCTATGCTAGGAAAACGAGATAAAGATAGTATGTAACTCAAAATCAAACAACAAAGAACTAGCTACAACCTAACTGGGCCCCTAAAAGACAAGAAGACACACACAAGAAGAAAAATAACCCTACCAATCCCCCATAATCCCAGTGAGTGCAAATAAGAGTAAAGTTATGATAAGAAGCATAAATAACCATAACAGTGCTAATATCAAGTAACTTTCCAAATGCAGATATAAATGATAGAATATATTGGGCTTGAACTGGCATCAGCGGATAATAACAAGAGGCCAAACACCAGGCTCTAACCCAAAATAGTGGAAATAATAAGAGGCCAAAAAATCCATATAAAATCATTAAAGCTCCCATACTATAACAAGGTTCCTCAAGTAACACTTCATATAATAACCATAATTAGTACCAGAATAACCATAACATAGTCATAAACTAATGCCAGACTTGAACCAAAACTCATAAGTAACCAACTATATTCCTAATATGTGAGTCCATGAGAAGTATCTATAACCAAAACCAAATACCATACCTATTCCAAAACTCATGATTGTAGCAATAAAGTATTTTCAGGACTTGAACCAAAATTAGAAATATAAGCATTAATATATACATAAACATCTACGCGTACAACAGCTAGTTTAAATATAGGGTTCTTAACCTACCCTCAGTACACTAGATCACTAGGTTAGATTTTTAGCTGCTAAACCTATTAAGGCTCGATGAGTTTTCTTACTAAGCCAAAGCACAGTTAGTTCTAGTCAGGTACAATCTACCTAGGAAAAGAAGCTAAATAGGTGAATACCTAGGTCCAAGCAACATCAACTTAAAGTAATAACTTAGAGTATCCTATCAAGGGTCAAGCTATTCCTAAAGGATCTTCATTTCTAACATTCTATGTAAAAAGAGATGGTAGGGCCAACTATGGGGCCCTAAAAACCCAAGCTACGGTAGAACCTACCCGAGTCAAGTCTAAGTCTCTAATCCCATCCCAAGTTACTAGCAATATTAATTTTAGGCTTAAGGGAGGATGTCACACTATACTAAGGGGGAACGAGCCTAGATTCTAATAAAAAGTTCCCTAACTAGCTAAATATGATAAAAGTATACTAAAACCATAACTGGCTACGCTATCTAGACCAAAACTATCAAAATTATATGCTAATATATTAATTAAGCTCAATGTTGAAGAAGGGTAAGTCTAGCCTACCTGGACACCATTAAATGCTTGTCAAATCCTCTAAACCATAACTTTTCCAATTCAAGAGGCCGTCACAAACTACAATGCTATCAAAATAATGATATTAATATCAAGATGAGAAAAATGATACCGTTATTATTTATAAATTCTCTAAGTAGAAATCAAACTAAAAATCCCATGTGTTGCCCTATTGTGGAATTGCAAAATTGAAACTATAAAAGTGTCTTGCACAGCTCAAGGATCAAAATCCATATAAAGTTGGCCAATTTCGAGCCCAAATATGTAACAAAATTTGTTTCTAAAGAATTTAGAGAAATAGCAAACTAATCTAATAGATTAAGTAAAAATTAAGGCAATTACTTATGAATTAATGATACACTAGCAAATGCTATTCATAGCTCAAACCAACTTCAATCACACAATTCCTATCAATTACCAAGCTTAAGGAGTCAATAATGAAGTACTTTTACTTAGAAGTGTACACTAGGAAACTGAAGGAGAAAGATATATAAACCATACCAGTCGTGGATACTTTGTAGTGGTTAAACAATCACTAAAGTTGACGCTACCCCAGTCGGCCTGGCTCTGCTATAGTTCTTAGGTCCTCTTTAGTGGCTACCGCTTAAGCACCTTAGAGGCCGCTAAATTAGCTAGTCCAAGGTTTTTTCAATTTCGTTCCATAGACATTTATGTAGTTGCACCATACACTTGGCACCATTCAAGTTTAACAAGTTTCAAACAACTCTGATGGGGTGCTTGAGATTGGTTTGGAATCCCGTTCTCACAAACAAACTATACTACCCTTCTAAATTCAATGTTTTCCACTCAACAAAGTCATCAAACTTTCCCTTTGAGGTTATTTAAAAAAAGGTAGGCCCTATACCCTAAAGAGCCATTTTAGCCAAATTCTATCTTATACACCAAAACAAGTTTGAAATCCGCGGGACCAAGATAAAGGGTCCCCCTAGCCTAAAATTAATGTTCCAAAACTATTGATATTGTTAGAAATGGTATCATAGGTAGTCTACTAGAGGCTTTTACTTGAGACCCATTTTGTCAACTTTAGAAGCTTCTAAATGGTGAAATGGCTCTAAAAATAAATAAACGACCCCGTAACCGAATTGTTAGTCCCAATAAATTATAAATAACATGGGGTGGGTATAGAAAAACTTTAAATATCAAAAAGGCATAAAAATGGGAAAAATTACTCGGAGGATAATTAAAACATCCACTACTAAAAGGATTGTTATCTGGAAAATTAAAGGATAATGGAGTACCTAAAGGCTTGAACAGGTATGGATATTGGGTCCTCATATCATGCTCGATCTCCCAGGTGGCCTCCTTGACTGGATGGTGATGCTATTGAACCTTACATTCCAGAATGTTTCTGAAGTGCAACCGTCTCACATCTCTATCTAATATATATATAGTCTGCTCTAGAAATGCCAACCTCTCATCTTACTGAAATAATTCCCACTTAAGTACATGAGACTCATTTGGTATATACTATTGCAGCTTAGATACATTAAAAACTAGATAGGTGACTGAAAAGGAAGGAAAAATATCCAACTCATCATATACTACCTTCACAACTTTCCATAGGATCTCAAATGGTTTAATATGCCTAAGGATGAGCTTGCCCATCCTTCAAATCCTCATCACTCTGTTCAGAGGGGATACTCATAGAAAAGCTCGATCACAAACTCTAAACCTCAAGGCACAAAGTTTACAATTGGTATAACTCTTCTGCCTACTCTAAGCTGCTTGGAGCCTAACTTGAATGACCCAATCCCAATTGATTAACTTACAAAGAAAATTTGTACCAGGAGGCCTAATCTTAGATTTCATAAATTAACCAACCAAAAATTGGTATCGCCTACCATAAAAGGCCTTAAATTGGGTGAGCAGAATACTCAAATAAAAGTCGTTATTTTAAGAAAACTCCACCAAAGATAAAAACTAGTCCTGGTAACCTCTAAAATCTAAAGCATAACTACAAAACATATCCTCCAAAACCTGAATACTCTACTCTAACTGCCCACTGGTCTGGGAATAAAATATAGTGCTAAGGTCAACTTAGGGACCCAACTCCTTCTGAAATATCCTCTAAAATCTAGAACAAAACAGAGAACCTCAATCAGAGATAATAGACAAGGATATCCCATGAAGCAAAACCCTCTTTCAAATATAGATATGGTCAAACCTCTCAGTATTGTAGGAAGTCAGAATAGGAATAGAATAGGCTGATTAGGTAAATGGACCCACAATGATCCAAATATTATCAAAACCATAAGAAGTGCAAGATAAACCACCTAATAATCCATACTGACCAGCTCCCACTTCTACTCGAGAATGGGTAGTCTCTAAATAAATCCATCAGGTCTTTGATGCTCGGCCTTCACCTACTAATAACATAGGCACTGAGCTACAAATTTGGCTATTTTTTCCCACACACCACTCTACCAATAATGCTGCTTAAAAATCCTGCACATCTTTTCTATCTTGTGGTAAATAGAATATCTAGAGTTGTAAGCCTCTTGAAGAATTAATTGAATCAAATCCTTGACCCTTAAAACACAAATAGGACTATCAAACCTCAGAATGCCCTTAAAATCTAAGGTATCCTTCCTAGAATCAACCCTCAGGACTTGATTCTAAATGCCACAAAGCATTCCATCGTCATATTGGTGACCTTAAACCTACTTAAATATAGTAGATCTCGCCCTGACACTAGCCTAAATCCTCTTATGGTAAAAAATATCATGTTAAACCATCAATTTTACTAAGGAGTGGATTTCCAAAGACAACGACCATTGAGAAACTTAAATAATGGCAAATCTACCCATACTCACTATCTTTTAGCTTAATGAATCTGCTATCACATTTATCTTTCCAAAATGGTATAAAATAGAGATATCATAACCCTTCAGAAACTCAATCCACATGTACAACCTCAAATTAAGCACCTTCTAGGTCATAATGTATTATATACAATGGTGGTTAGTGAAAATGTTACAAAAACCACCATACAAGTAACGCACCAAAATCTTATGCACAACTACTATTTCCAAGTTAAAATCATAGGTAGGGTAGTTGCGCTCGTGTACCTTCAACTGCCTTGACGCTTAATCTATAACACAACAATGCTCTATCAAAACACATCTCAAAGAAGCACCTAAAGCATCACCATAGATGGTGAACCCCTAACCCTTAGCTAGAAGAGTAAGAATATAAGATAAAGTGAGCATGCCCTTGAGCTTCAGAAAGCTTGCCTCCCAATTTCCGAACTGCTAGAATAGGATCTACTTCCTATTCAATCTAGTCATTGAAGCTGAAGTAGTAGAAAAACCCTTAATGAACCATCTATAGTTGTCATGACCCAAAAACTAAGGGTCATGATGGTACTTGGCGCGACAAGCCTTGATAAGTAAGCCTATCATCCAAATTGATATGAAAAGGGAAATAACACCAATACCCAAGTTAAGGCTTATAGAAAATAGTAAAACCACTCGCATATATAGTAAAAGAAGAGATACATAGTTAATGATACCAAACCAAAATTCAAAAGCTGGTTTCACGTTGTAAGAACATAACTAGTACAACTTGAGATGAAAATACATAAGTTATCAAAAATGGAACAACTCTGTCTCAGAATACAAATAAAGACAAAGTCTAAATAAGAAAAGGTAGTAATCCACTACAGATGGATTTAATTAATTGCTACCTCAATAATCTCAAAATGCCTCTTGAATCAGCCACTGTGAGTTGTACTCAAACATCGATCTGCACTAAAAGGATGCAATAGGGGTGAGTACAGTCCACTTGTAATAGTAGGTATCATAGGCCGACTAAGCATAGTAGAAAATAAAGAATATAAAATACATGCTAAGGGCGCGTTACCTGCAACTAGAAAACGTCCCAAATGGTATCCCACATTGTCTCTACAAATAGTTTTATAATATTTACATACACCATAGCAATACGAGAGAGAAATATAAGTACATAGATATCGGACATAAGAATACTAAGGAAGAACTACACATACACACGTACCACATCAAGAAAAGATAATAGATCACTGAAAAATACAAGGTAAATGCAAATACAATAGAGATGATGATGATGATGATTATAATGATGATAATGCCCGAGATTGTCGTACAACCTTCGTATACACCTATAGAGATAAAGCTTTAATGTAGGACCCATAGGGGGTTGATCCACCCATATACAACCAATATCGAGCACTGATGTCCATAACTCCTCTATGACACATATATTGATAGATAGTTTTAAATATGTCACATTTTCTATTAGAAAAATCCATAACCTACCTTGAATGCCAAAAAATGGTTTGAAAGCCTTCAATTTGAAGCCTTAATCAAATAAAAAAACTCGAAATTAACTAAGACATAGGTATATAGAATCTATGTATCAAAATAAAGCCAACGATACCTATATTGCCTAATTTTAGTCGAGGTCAAAATGGACCCCCAAAATGAGTTTTCAAAAAAGAAGGGTAAAATCATCATTTTATATTTCAAACATGTTTCCCATAATCGTAGGAGTCTATAGCAAAAAACCCAAAAGATTTAAAATTGAACAAAATTTCCACTTTTAATTCACCATTCAAATAAGATTTAAATGATAAAATTGAAGAAAAGTAGTTGACATAGGTTTTTTGGAGCTTACCAAATTTTAGGAATGGAAGAATTTACTCTAACCACAAAACCCCAAGCTCCAAGTTTCTAAAATGGAGAAGAAATGAGAAAAGAATTAAATAAACCCAAGGCCACATATGCCACTAAAGAGGTCAAGTGGTTGATTTAGCGGTCACCGCTTTAGCAGTATTCACTAAGAGGGTCATCCGCTAAAGTGGACAAGGGTCACTTTAGCGCCCTCTACTAAAGTAGACAAGGGATGGTAAAGTGCCCTTGCT
Source organism: Capsicum annuum (assembly GCF_002878395.1). Classification (NCBI taxonomy): domain Eukaryota; kingdom Viridiplantae; phylum Streptophyta; class Magnoliopsida; order Solanales; family Solanaceae; genus Capsicum; species Capsicum annuum. Next base: position 106,928,351 of record NC_061115.1, on the reverse strand, counting down.
CCCAGGGCAACTGTCCGTAAAAACGACTACATTGCTCTTTAGCGCTAGTCGGTAAAAAGGCATAGTAGCACTTTAGCGGTTGTACCAGCTGAGGTGCACCAGCTTTGGAGACTTGGAATTTTCCAAGTCTCTGCGGACCCTTCATAATTCACTTGAAATCTCTTGAACGCAGATAAATTATGATTCCTCATTGAATTTGACACTCTGGACTCAATGGTGATATCAGATTTTTAAAAAATATCTTTTTCACAAAGTTGACCCTCGGAACCCAATTTTATAACTTTTTGAACCGTGAGTCAAAATAAGATGTAAAATCCATAAAACCATACTATCCATGTTCCACTCAAAAATCGATGATCTAGATCTACTGGTGTAGTCCGTTTTTCCATTTGATGTACAACTCAATAAATATTGATCGAAGTTAGTTGTAAGGCTTCTCAAGCCACCCAAAAACCATAATATCACATAAATTAAATGAAAATGCACTGAGAACCATACCAATAATCCCCACAACCTAGAAATACCACAAATCAACCACAAGGAAGGGTAAAATGGTCAAATTGTGTATGAATAAATATTTTGCATAAATCACCAAAAATTAAGTTATTACATCATCCACAACTAAAAATCTAGTTCCTCCTCAAACTAAAAGTCAGGAAAATACCTAAGTCTATAAAAAGTGATGGATAACAATTACATATATTTTACTAGACATCCCAAGTATCCTCATCAATAGGTCGATGTCTCAATGAGACCTTAACAATCGGGATATATCTAGAACACAATCGTCTAACATCCCTAGCCAAGATATAGATAGGATCCTCAATAAATGATAACCCCTTATATATCTGAATAGAATCATAATGAATGACAGAGACTCATTCGGATGTAACATCAAATAATTAAAACATTAAAAACTTGATGAACAATTGATAAATCTAGAGTTAAATCCATCTCATAAGCTACATCATAAATAGTCCAAAAAATCTCAAATGGCCAAATATACTTGGGGATAAGCTTGCCTCTCTTCCCAATCCTCATTACACCCTTCATGGGTGAAACTCAAAGGAGAATATGATCACCAATACCAAACCTCAAGGTATAAAGTCTATAATTTGCATAGCATTTTGCATACTCTAAGCCACTTAGTCTATCATGAATGCCCCAAACCCTATCCAAAGACTTATAAAGTAGGTCTGTATCTCAAGGTCTAATCTTTAAAAACTCAAACCAACCAACTGAAGAGCTATAACACCTACCATACAAGGCCTAAAAAAGATCCATATCAATACTGGAATGGCAATTATTATTATACTCTAACTTTGACAAACCTAGGTTCTACTCCCACAGACCAACAAGGTCTACTACACAAGTCTCAAATGCTCGGCCTTCACCTACTATCAATAAAGGCAATAAGCTACAAAATCAGATATGTCCTTCCATATTCCACCTTATTAGTAATATCGCCTTAAATCACATTACATTTTAGTCACTCTCGAATGTATAGAATACCTAGAATAATGAGCCTCTTACAAAATAAATCTAATCCAGTCACCCACTCTCAGTACACAAACTCAGCCTCCAATACTCAAAATACCATGTGAATCAAGTGAGACTTATTTAGACACACCAGTCAACACCTTATCCCAAATCAATATCAATCCAACATCATCAAAGTTAAAAGCTTGAATCTACTGCATCAAAGAATACCTAGCCTCTACAAATACCAAAATACACCTAGGTATCAAAATATCAAGCCTAATTATTTGGTTAGCTAAAAACTAAACCTCTAAGGCCAAAGGCCTCTCCTAGGTCAATAAATGCTCCAAGCTACCCATTCTAGTAAATTTCTAGATAAGGCATATGCAATTATATTAGCCGTGCCTAGATAATATAGAATACTAAAGTAATAATCCTTAAGAAACCCAAGCCAATGGTACTGTATCATATTAAGAACTCACAGGGTGAAGAAATACTGAAGGCTATGATAATCTAAGAAAATCTCATAATGAACTACATATATGTAGTGCCTCTACAACATCAAAGCAAAAACAATTGCGCACAACACTAAATAATGGGTAGGATAATTCCTCTCATAATTCTTCAACTGAAGAGAATCATAAGCAATAGCCTTACCCTTTTGCATTACCAAAATACCTAACCCAACTCTTGAAACATCATAAAGAATGTAAAACCCATCCCCTCCTTGGGCAAAGTCAAGGTAAAAGCTGATGACAACAATTCTTTGAGCTATTAAAAGCTCGCCTTACAAGTATCAGACCACTCTAAAAAAATCTTTTTTTGAGTCAACATGAAACAATAGAGTTACAATAGATGAATAACCATCAATAAAATACTAATAGTAACCTTAATATGAGTCTTTAACTGAAGAGAATCATAAGCAATAACCTTACCCTTTTGCATTACAAAAATACCTAACCCAATACTTGAAGCATCACAAAGAATGTAAAACCCACCCTTTCTTGGGCAAAGTCAAGGTAAGAGCTGACGTCAACATTTCCTTAAGCTATTGAAAGCTTGCCTTACAAGCATCAGACCATGGTAAGAAAATCTTTTTTTGAGTCAACTTGAAATAATAGAGTTGCAATAGATGAACAACCATGAACAAAATGCTAATAGTAACCTACTAAACCAATAAAACTCCAAATCTTGGTAGGAGAATGTAATATCCTATATTTTCCCAGCTTATTTTAGTTCTAAATACATGAGAATTTGTATATAATTTTTTAATACACTTAGAATTTTTCCAATTTAAGACTTACTAATGTATAGGAAATTCAGCCAGCTTTCCAATGATATAATGTTCGCCCAAATCTGATATTCGGGTGAGATGTTATGGCCCTTTTAGTAAAATAGTATGTCAAATTGAGCATCTTCGCATCGCAGAGACAGGCCAAATGGAATTCTTCAATTTCCAGTGAGACATCGGGATTCCAGCACATCACAGTGAAGTTCTAGCTCCCAATGGGCAATTTTCAGCGTGTCAACATGATAACAGTGTGTCGCACTAATGTCTATTTTTGCAATTGTCACTTTTCCAATAGCCTGACATGATACCACTGCATTGCACCAAATGGTAATTTCATGATGATCCATTTTTGAATAGATTCAGCTAACTTCCAATGACTCATCGCGATGCTACCTCATTATGGTGAAGGACAAAATTGAGAATCCAGTGACGAAAAATTTAATTCTTTTCATGGGTAATTTGTTCTTTTTACACGACCCTAATCAGTCTAAATATGTGATTTAACCCCTAATAACCTAGTTAGGTAATTATTCTATTCAATTTCCCTAAAAATTAGGAGCATTCTCTCAATTTACAAAACCCTAGACTTCATGAATCAAGAACAATCTCAAGAATCTTTAAGAATTAAATCTCCCAGGTATGTTATATGTTCATCCATGGGTCCTTACCATCGATGGTGCCCAAGAATACTTTTTAAAAATATAAGATTGAGATTTCATGAATTACATGTTTGAGTTAGATTATGTTCATGTGTGTATTGTTATTTGGACTTCAATCCACGATTAATTTCAAGTTTCATGAAAATTAAGATAGCATGTGTGAGTAATTATGTGATTCTTATGCTGAGTCCTTGAAATTACAAGTTGAATGTTGTATCCATGATATTTATATATGGTTATTATTATTATTATGTGAAATTATCATGCTCCCTAAGGGTTTGTTAGAATGTCTATGTGAATTGAATAATGCAATCATGACATGTTAGCATGTGTTCCCATTCATGTACAAGTTCATACCTTGCAAGTGTTTGAAAAAATATCTCAATGAAAGAATCATGACTAAGTGACTAGCTAGTATGCTTTCAAGATTGTGCCATGTCCTAATATTAATACTATCGCGTCCTGGGGGTATTTAATACCCAAAATCTGAATGTTTACCTAAAATTATAATAGATATAGAATAGTCTTAGTAATTTCATAAACTGTAGTACTTAGTCAGTTACAAAACTCAATGGAACGCAGTCTAGTTCAGTTTAGTCTAATAATTAGTGTCATTCAGTTGGGAGTAGGATTCAGCGCTGAGTGAACCCAAGGATGGGGGCTCACCTGTCTGTAGAGGGTGTGATCCTTAATAGTAGTCCTTGTGTTCCAGAACTACGTAGACAATGTAGGCTGAGATATCAACCTACCAATTGAGGGATGATAATGTGTTTACATGCCAGTTAAGGGTAATCCCATTCTCATTAGGGAACCTTCCATTAGAGGGTGACCCTTAGTCCTTTGAGATGACATTTTAGTAGATCCACAGAACCAGTGTCTGTACTCGTAGCACGATATTAACACCCTTCTAATTGGGGTTAAAGGTTGGACCCCAGTCAATTTATAGAGGGGCATATCGGGTAGATGATTACCGCTTACAGTTTTAGTTCAGTCTCAGTATAGAACTTAGTTTAGTTCTATATAGATCAGGACTATCAAAAATAGTTACCTAGTTATTAGTAATTCAGTTATTAGTAATCTTAGATATCAACTACTCATTTATCAGAACTAGTTTTTAGTTTCATTGTGAATCTCAGACACAGTATAATGGTATATGCACAATATTGCACAATCGGTGTTTACAGTAGCATAAGTTATCCATGCACTCTTATGCCGTTATATTTATATCTCTTAATCAGTTATTGTTTATACATATGAACCCATGCATTTTAGCCTTAGCTAATCTAGCATACTAGTACATTACATGTACTGATTGTATACTCTTTTCTTGTCCAATGATGTTTTATATTATAGGTTTGGATGCTTAGGTTCCTGACCACGCTTAGCCAAATTTAGTCAGTAACAACAGATTGAGTAGTGAGTCCTTATCTATTGAGGATATTCTTTTATTTTAGTATTACTATAAATTTAGTATTTTATTAGTCAAAGTTAGTTGGGGGCTTGTCCCATCAACTCTACATTCAGACAGTTTAGTTAGAGGCTTTTTAGATAGACTAGTTCAGACAATATTTAATTTTCAAATGTAATTATCAGTTTCTATCTTTATTAGTATTTAGATTATGAACCTTATGGAACCTCAACCTAATTTACGTATTATATCAGTATTATAAACTTTATTGGTATCTAGGGTGCAGACTCGGGGCATTATAAACTTTGTATAGATCCTAAGGTTAAATAGAGTCCTAGGAAGTTTGAAAGCCATGTCAAGTATAGTCTTGTGTATGGGCGTGAAGCACACCACACTTATGGAAAAGAGGCTTGGGGCATTTTTAGAAAAAGTTTCCCTTCTTTCAATATTATCATCGAGCCAGTGAGCATGAGCTCAAGTTAAAATCTCTTTCAAATTTATTTCTTCCTTCCATTTAGAATACATGCCTCTTAAAAAGACCAATGGATAAAGAACTAGAAACCAGCCAGCACCTTCACCCCTTTCAGGCAGATCCCCTTGATGAGCATAATGTACCATATTGTTTAGATAGGTTTGTTGTGTACTGTGATGCATCTAGAGTAGGTTTTTGTTATGTCCTAATGTAGAGTGGTAAGGTCATACACTATTCCTTTAGACAACTTAAGCCCAATGAGAAGAATTACCCCACCCATGATCTCAAATTAGCCGCTATTATATTTGCGTTAAAAATTTAGAGAAATTATTTGTCTGGGGTGCATGTTGATGTGTTCACTGATCAAAAAAGCTTGCAGTATGTGTTTTCTCAGAAAGATTTGAATTTTCTTTAGAGAAGGGTGCTAGAGTTGTTGAAAGATTATGATATGAGTTCTTATATTATCCAGGTAACACCAATGTAGTGACAGATGCTCTCAGTCGGTTTTCTATGAGTAGTATTGTTTATGTTGAGGATGATAAGAAGAAGTTAGTTCAGGAAGTTCATCAGCTTGTCAGACTAGGTGTCCGCTTAGTCGATTCAGTAGAGGGTAGTGTGTGGGTGCAGAATAGTTCTGAATCATCTTTGGTTTTTGAAGTAAAGGAAAAGCAGGAAAGAGATCCAAGCCTAGTTAAGTTGAAAGAGACAGCCAGAGATTAGAAAGTAGAGGTTTTCTCCCAAGGAGGAGATGGTGTGTTGTGTTGCCAAGGTCGGTTATGTGTGCTCGGTGTAGATGACTTGAGGTAATGAATTCTTGCTGAAGCGTATGATGCACGTTAATCTATTCATCCAGGGGCCACTAAGATGTACAATAATTTTTGGGAGATCTATTTGTGGAGTGGGATGAAGAGGGATATCATAGAATTTGTAGCTAGGTGCTCTACGTGTCAGCAGGTTAAGATTGAGCAACAGAATCCTAGTAGGTCCATGCAGGAGTTTAGTATTCCCACATGGAAATAGAAAAAAGTAAACATGGATATTGTTATGGGTTTTCCTCGTACTCATCATCAGCATGATTTAATTTGGGTTATCATAGATAAGATAACCAAATCTGCTTATTTTTTGCAAGTCCATACTTCCTATTCAGACGAGGACTATGCCAAACTCTATATAAGAGAGTTGGTCAGGTTACACAGGCCCAGTATCTATCATTTCAGACAACGGTGCCCAGTTTACCTCTTATTTTTGGAAAGCCTTCCAAAAGGGCCTTGATACTCTTGTTCACCTTATTATAACTTTTCACCCTCAGACAGATGGTCAGGTAGAAAGGACCATTCAGGCTTTAAAAGATATGTTAAGGGATTACGTTATTGATTTTACAGGTAGTTGTGATGACCACCTGCCTTTGATCGAATTTGCATATAATAACATCTATTATGCTAGTATTTAAATGGCTCAATTTGAGTCTCTTTATAGTAGGAGATGTAGATCTCCAATTGGTTGGTTTGAGGTAGGGGAGGCTATAGTAGTAGGGTTTGATTTAGTGTTTGATGCCTTAGAGAAGGTTTAGTTGATTAGAGAAAGGCTTAGGTCAGCCCAAAGCTAATAGAAATTGTATGTAGATATGAGGAGAAAGGTTATCAAGTTTTAGATTGGCAATTTTGTGTACCTGAAAATATCTTCCATGAAGAGAGTGAAAAGGTTCAAAAGAAGGGGAAGCCCAGTCCTCGATATATCAGTACTTATAGAATTCTCAGCTATTTCAGAAATGTAGATTACTAGATTTTGTTGCCTTCAGAATTAGCTTCAGTGCACCCAGTATTCCACGTCTCCTTGCTAAAGAAATGCATTGGTGACCCAATAGTTGTAGTCCCCTTAGAGGGCATAGATATTCAGAATGATCTCTCTTTTGAAGATGTTCCAGTCTAAATCCTTAATTGTTAGATTCGTAGACTAAGAAGCAAAGAAGTTCCCTTGGTCAAAGTTCTATGGTGGAACCAGTCAGTTGAGGGAGCTACTTGGGAAGCAGAAGCAGCTATGCAAATCAAATTTCCTAACCTCTTCTCAGCAAACTCAAACACAGATTCAGGTTACAGTCTTCCTTAGATTTACTCAATTCCACATTTAGTTATAGTTACAAACTTGGTATAAGTTACCATTGTATAGCATCTTTATGACAGTCATGTATTCATGAATTAGTTTCAGTCATGTAGTTCATGCTTCAGTTATGTATGTTCAGTATGTAAAGTCAATCTATCAGTATTTCTCAACTTAATCAGTCTCATTTAAGGATGAATATTCACAAGGGGGAGATATTGTAATATCCCATATTTTCTTAGCTTTGTTTAGCTTTTGATAAATGATAATTTCTATATAAAATTTTCAATATACTTAGAATTTTCTAGTTTAAGACTTACCAAAGTGGAGGAAATTCAGTTAGCTTTCCAACGTTATAAAGTTTGCCTAAATCCAATATCCGAGAGAGAAGTTATGACCATTTTAGTAAAACATTATGTCAAATTAAGCATAATCACATCGCGGAGAAAGGCCAAATGACATTCGTCAGTTTCCAGTGTGACACCACAATTACAGCATATCACAGTGAAGTTTTAGTTCAAAATGGGTAATTTCTAGTGTGTCAACATGATAACGGTGCATCGCGTCAATCTCCATTTTCGTAATACTCATTTTTCCAGTAGCCTGACTCAATACCACTACATCGCACCCAAAGGGAATTTTGTGATGGTCTATTTTTAAACAGTTTCAGCTAACTTCCAGTGGCTTACCCAATGCCACCGCGTTGTGTTGCAGGACAAAATAAGGAATCCAATGATGAAAAATCTAATTCATTCTAAGGTAATTTGTTTTTTTTTTCATAGTCTTAATCAGTCTAAACACATGATTTAACCCCTAATAACCTTGTTAAGTCATAATCCTATTCAATTTCCCCCAAAATTAATAGCATTCTCTTAATTAACAAAATCCTAGACTTCAAGAATCAAGAACAATCTCAAGAATCTTCAAGAATTAAATCTCCCAGGTATGTTAGATGTTCATCCATGGGTCCTTAACACCCATGGAGCCTAAGAATTCTTTTTCAAAATACAAGATTGAGATTTCATGAATTACATGTTTGAGTTGGATTGTGTTCATGTGTGTATTATTATTTGGTCTTCAATCCATAATTAATTTCAAGTTTCATGAAAATTAAGATGGCATGTACGATGAATTATGTGATACTCATGTTGTGTCCTTGAAATTACAAGTTTAATGTTGTAACCATGAAATTTATATATGTTTATTATTATTACGTGAAATTATCATGCTCCCCAAGTGTTTGTTAGAATTCCTATGTTAATTGAATAGTGCATCATGACATGTTAGCATGTGTTCCCATTCATGTACAAGTTCATACCTTGAAAGTGTTTGACAAAATGTCTCAATATATGAATCACGACTAAGTGACTAGCTAGTATGCTTTCAAGATTGTACCGTGTCCTACTATTAATGATATCGAGTCCTTGGGGTATTTAATACTCGAAATCTAGTTATTTACCTAAAATTACAATAACTAACAAATAGCCTTAGTAATGTCACGAGCAGTGGTACTCAGTCAGTTACAAAACTAAGTGGAACTCACTTCAGTTAGTTCAATTTAATAATCAATGTCATTCAGTTAGAAGTAGGATTTAGAACCGAGTACACCCAAGGATGGGGGCTTACCTATCAGCAGAGGGTGTGATCCTTAGTAGCAGTCTTTGTGTTCCAGAACTACGTAGCCAATGTAGGTTAAGATATTAAGATGCCAATTGAGGGTTGATAAGGTGTTTACCTAACAGTTGAGGGTAATCCCGTTCTCCACAGGGAACTTGCCAGTAGAGGGTGATCCTTAGTCATTCGGGATGACATTTTTGTACATCCCCACAACCAATGTCTCTACCCATGGCATGGTACTGACACCCTTCCAACTAGGGTTACAGGTTGGACCCTAATCATTTTAGAGAGGGGCATGTCAGTTAGATGATTACCTCCCACAGTTTCAGTTCATTCTAGGCATAGAACTCAGTTCAGTTCTACAGAATCAGGACTGTTAGAAATAGTTACCCAGTTATCAGTAATCTCAAATATCAGTTACTCATTTTTCAGAACTCAGTACTCAGTTTCTGTATGAATCTCAAAAACAGTATATTGGTAAATGCACAATATTGCATAATCGGTGTTTACAGTAGCTTCAATTAATAATGTACTTTCATTCCGTGAACTCAATTAAGTTTTTTTAGTTAACACGATTAGTAATAGTTCCGTCAAACCTAGTACAATCTAGTGTTTATTTCTATGTCAATTCAGTTGGGAGTAGGATTTAGAACCAAATGAACCTATGGATTGGAGCTCTCCTGCCAATTGAGGGTGTGACCTTTAGTAGCAGTCCCTTAGTTCTAGAACTGTGTGGCCAATGTAGGTTAAATATATCAACCTGCCAGTTAAGGGTTGATAAAGTGTTCACCTACCAGTTGACGGTAACATATATCTCACCTGCCAGATGAGGGTGATTCTTTAGTGGATCCACATAGCTATTATTAGTACCTATGAAATGATGCTAAAACCCTTCCAAATTGGGTCACAGGTTGGACCCCAACTCAGTTTATAATTGGGGCATGTCGATTAGATGGATGCTCTCACAATTTCAGTTTTAGACTCTGTGTAGAACTCTATTCAGTTCTAAAAAATTAGAACTATCAAAAATAGTCACCCAGTTATCAATAATACACTTATCAGTAATCTCAGATATCAGTCACTCAGTTATCAAAACTCAGTATTAAGTTTCAGTTTGACATCAGATATAATATATATATATGTATATGCACAGTATTTTCTAATCAACATTTACAGCAGTTTTAGTTATTCATGTACTTTTATTTAGTTGTTTTAGGATGTTCATACATTCAGTTATCATCTCATACATATGAACCTATGTATATCAGCCTACCTCACTTTGCATACCAGTACATTTAAAGTACTGATGCATACTCTTTGTTTTGTGCTATAATGTCTCATATCATAGGCTGAACACACAGGCTCTTGATCATACTTAGCAGTTAAAGTTATTAGTAGCATTTATAGTAGTGAATCCTTATATTTCAAGGATAGAGTTATTTATTTAATCATTTTAGTAGTTCAGTATGTTCAGTAGTAAAAGTTAGTTGGGTACTTGTCCCATCAACTCCTAATTCAAAAAATTAAAGGCTGTTAGGCTAGACTAATTTAGACAGATGTTTAGTTTTTCAATATTACTATTAGTATTCAGTCTTGTTTTAGTATTTTGAGAAACTTATGGCATTTTAATTGTATTTTTGCATATGTTATCCTTATTATTATTCAGTTCTCACAGTAGGTACCAGTCATGGGTTAACTTGTGGTCCTTTAGGATTGAAAGCACCGTGTAACGTCCAGGGTGCAGACACAGGGAATTACAAACTTGGTATTAGAGCCCAAGGTTCAATAGAGTCCTAGAGAGTGTAAAAGCCATTTCAAGTAGAGTCTTATACATAGGTGTGTAGTATGCCACACTTATGGACAAGAGGATATGAAGCATCTTTTGGAAAAGTTTCCCTTCTTTAAGTATTTATGTCATGTGAGAGAGAATTATCTCAAGTTAAAATCTCTATATAATCCAAGTTTCCCTTTTTTTTAATTAATATTCCTCCCAAAAAGACTAATGGAAGAAGAATTAGGAACAAACCAGTACCTCTGCCCCTTCAGGCAGATCCCTTGGATGAGTATGTTTCTCATGCAGAATTTTGAGCATCTTTCACCACTCTAGCTCATTCTTTGGTAGCTGAGAATGAACGCCCAGCTATTGTACAGACCAACCTAGTGGCCAATACTTCTACAGGCAGAATTTGAGACTTCACTTGAATGAACCCTCCTTCATTTTCATGGTCTAAGTTAGAAGAGGACCCCAAGAATTCTTTGACATGTTGGAGAAGGTCATAAATTTTATGGGGACAACCACTAGTGAGAATGCTAAGTTAGCTATATATTAGTTGCAGGATATGGCTCATACATAGTTTAAGTAGTGAAAGGTAGATAAGGCCGTAGATGATGGGCCAATAGAATGGAAGAAGTTTGCTACTGCCTTTCTAGATAGGTTCTTCCTATTAGAGTTGAGGGAATATATAAGATGTTAGAATTCATTAAATTAAAGCTGGATAGCATGGAAGTGAAGGAGTAATCTCATAAGTTTACCCAGTCAGCTAGATATACTTTTCATGTGGTAGCTGATAGTAGAGCTAAGATGAGTAAGTTCGTGTCAGGTGTGTCTGACAGTATGGTCAAGAAGTGTAGGACTACGATGCTAATTAATGAGATGGACTTGGCTAGGTTGATGGTCCATTATTAGTAGATAGAGGAGCAAAAGACTAAGAAAAAAGAGAGGGAGAATAAAAGCACTAGAATAGGTAGCTTCAACTTTACTCAACCAAGGTGAGAGGGTGGTTATCATCCATAGTTCTACCTAAAACCTTTAGATCCAAATTTATCCTCAGCAGTGTTCAAGTGCTTAAGTTCAGAAATAGTAATAAGGATAGAGAACCAGGATCTAAGTTTCATGGTAATGTTAGAAGTGCTCAAACAAATCCTTTTTGCCAGAAGTACAGTAGAAACCATAAGGGTATCTATAGAGTTGGCAATGATGTGTGTTTTGGGTGCAATAATCCAGGTCATAGAATCAGTGATTATCATCATTTAGGTTTACAAGGTTCGTACAATCATCAACCAGTTCAGTCTAATAGCCCATCTCAGCAGGGTGCCGTTTCTGGTGCCACAAGTGAGAAACGCTCTAATAGAATCTATGTACGTTAGTCCTGACATGATTAGGAAAGTTCTTCTTATATGGTCACTGGTACGTTACAAGTTTATCATTTATATGTTTATGCTTTTCTAGATCCGGGATCCTTTTTCTCCTTTGTAACTCCTTATTTAGATGTCAACTTCAGAGTCAATCCTGAGATCCTAGTAGAGCCCTTCCCAGTATCTACCCCAGTGGGTAAGTGTATAATAGCTTGTTGGGTATACAGGAACTTTTCAGTTATGGTATCTTAAAAAGTTACTTTAGTAGAATTAGTAGAGTTAGAGATGATAGGTTTTGGTGTCATTATTGGCATGGATTAGCTTAATTCATGCTATTCTTTAGTTGACTATAGAAATAGAGTTGTCCATTATAAGTTCCTAAATAAACCTATCCTAGACTGGAGGGGTAGTACTTCAGCACTTTGGGGTCACCTTATTTCCTACCTTAGAGAAGGAAAAATAATATCCAAGGGGTATGTCTATCATATCATTTGACTTAAAGAATCTAGTTCTAAGACCCCTAATCTTGAGTCAGTTTTAGTAGCATGTGAATTCCCAAATATATTTCCCAAAGATCTTTTTAGAGTTTCTCCCGAGAAGGAAATTGACTTCAGAATAGACCTCCTTCTAGATACTCAGCCTATCTCTATTCTGCCATATAGAATGGATCCAGATGAACTCATTGAAATAAAAGAACTGGTGAAAGACCATCTACATAAGTGATTTATAAGACCTAGTGTTTCCTCATGTGGCATACCAGTTCTATTCATGTGTACGAAAGATGGTTGTCTCAGAATATGTATTGACTATCGTAAGTTGAACAAAGTCACCATCAAGAACAAGTACCCAGTTCATAGAATTGATAAATGATTTTACCAACTTCAGGGTGCTAGTTACTTTTCTAAGATAGACCTCAGATCAGGCTATCATCAGCTCAGAGTCAAAAAATGTTATATTCTGAAAACATCTTACAAAACTTGGTATGGTCAGTTTGACTTTCTAGTCATCTCATTTTGTCTTACCAATGTATGGATTTGATAAATAGAGTGTTGAAGCATTACTTGAACATGTTCAACATAGTCTTCATAGATAACATTCTAGTCTACTCTAGCAGTGAACATGATTATGCAGACCATCTCAGAATAGTATAATAGACTCTCAGAGCCCATAAATTATTCACCAAAATTTAGTAAATGAAAATTTTAGCTAGGTTCAGTAGCTTTTCATGGTCATATAGTTTTCAGTGATGGCATTAGAGTGTTTTCTCAAAAGGCCAAAGTAGTGAGAAACTGGCGTAGACCCATCTCCTTATCATATATTAGGTATTTCTTGTTTTGGCTAGCTATTATCGATGGTTTGTTGAAGGATTTTCATCTATTGCATCCCCTATATTCCAGATTGACTCTAAATAAAGTCAAGTTCCAATGGTCAGATTCTTGTGATAAGAGTTTTTAGGAGTTGAAGACTCGACTCACAGCAACCCTAGTTTAGACTTTATCAGATGGTTCAAACGGGTTTGTTGTGTATTGTGATGCTTCAAGAGTTTTTTGGGGTATGTTTTGATGTAGAGAGATAAGGTCATAGACTAGCCTCTAGACACCTTAAGCCCATGAAAAAAATTACCCCACCCATGATCTTGAGTTACTAGCTGTATTGTTTGCCTTATAGATTTGGAGTCATTATTTTTATGGGGTACATGTTGATGTAATCATTGACCATAAAAATTTATAGTTTGTATTTTCTAAGATAGACTTGAGCTTGCATCAAAGAAGGTGGTTAGAGTTGTTGAAAGACTATGACATGAGTATTCTATATAATTCGGGCAAGGCCAATGTAGTGGTTGATGCTCTCAGTATATTGTCCATGGGTAGTGTTGTTCACATTGAGGATTGTAAGATGATTTTACTTTAGGAAGTTCATCAGCTTTCCAGGTTGGTTGTTTATTTAGTTGATTCAACAAATGGTAGTGTATAGGTGCAGACTAGTTAGGAATCTTCTCTAGTTTCTGAGGTGAAATAAAAGCAGGACAGAGATCCTATTTTAATTAAGCTAGAAGAGTCTATCAGAGATTACAAGGTAGAGGTTTTCTTTAAGGGGGAGATGGTGTGTTGGGTTTCCATGGTAAGTTATGTGTTCCATGTATAGATAGCGAGAGGCAGCAAATTCTTGTAGAAGTACATGGTGTACATTACTCAATTTACCCAGGGCCTACTAAGATGTACCCCAATTTGTGGGAAGTCTATTATTGGAGTGGGATGAAGAGACACATTACAGAGTTTGTGGCTAAGTGCTCTACGTGTCAGCAGGATATGATTGAGAATCAAAAGCTTAGTGGGTCTATATAGGAGTTCAGTATCCCCACTTAGAAGTGGGAGAAAGTCAACATGGACTTCGTGACGGGTTTGCCTCGTACTCGCCGTCAGCATGATTTGATTTGGGTCATGCTGGATAGTATGATGAAACCAGACTATTTCTTTCCACTTCATACTTCCTACTCAGTCGAGGATTATGCCAAGCACTATGCATGTTAGAGAGTTAGTTAGATTATAAGGTGTCCCATTGTCCATCATTTCAGAAAGGGGTACATAGCTCACCTCTTATTTTTGGAAATCCTTGCAAAAGGGTCTTGGTACCTAATTTCACTTCATTATATCCATCGACCCTCAGATATATGGTCAAGCAAAAAGGACCATTCAGACTCTAGAAGATATGTTAAGAGCGTGCGCTGTTGACTTTAAGGGTAGTGGGGATGACTGTGCCTTTGATTGAGAACACGTATAGTAATAACTATCACTCCAGTGTTAAGATGGCTCCATTTTAGACTTTTTATAGGAAGAAATGTAGATCTCCCATTGGTTGGTTCAAAATAGGTGAGGCTACAATAGTAGGGACTGACTTAGTATTAGATGCCTTAAAGAAGGTTCAGTTCATCAGGGAGAGGCTTAAAACAAATCAGAGCAGACAGAAATTCTATGCTGATATGATAAGAAAAGATCTCGAGTTTGAGATTAGTAATTATGTGTATTTGAAAATCTCTCCCATGAAAGTGGTGAAGAGGTTTGTCAAGAAGGGAAAGCTCAGTCCCAGATATGTCGGTCCTAATAAATTTCTCAGCCATTTCAGAAAGGTAGCTTACGATCTTGAGTTACCTTCAGACTTAGCTTCAGTACATGTTGTGATTCACGTCTCCTTGATAGCTTCAGTACATGTTGTGATTCATGTCTCCTTGATAAAGAAATGCATTGGTACCCAATAATTGTAGTCCCTCTAAAGAGTATAGATGTTCAAAATACTCTCTCTTATGAGGAAGTCCTAGTTGAAATTCTTAATCATCAGATTCACAGACTGAGGAACAAAGAAGTTACTTTGGTCAAAGTTCTTTGGCGGAATCAGTCCGTTGAGGGAGCTACTTAGGAAGCAGAAGTAGATATGCGAACCAAGTATCCTCACCTCTTCTCTGCAAACTCCAACTCATTTCGAGGTAATAGTCTTCCTTAGATGTACTCAGTTCTATGCTCAGATTAGCTTTACAAACCTTGTATAAATTACTGTTGCATATCATCCTAATAACAGTCATGCATTAATGAATCAGTTCAGTCATGTAATCATGTTTCAGTTGTGCATGTTCAGTGTGAAAACTCAGTTTATTAGGAGTTTTGGTTATGTAGTCATGCTTCAGTTGTGCATGTCTAGTATGTAAACTCAGTCTATCAGTATTCTATCTTAATTAGTCTCATTCTAGGATGAATGTTGCCAAGGGGTAGATATTGTAAGACCCCGCAAAATTCTAATCATTTTAGTCTTAATAGCATGCCAAAAGAGGTCCCAAACTTAAGAAAATTTCAGCTAAGTTTGACACTTAGTCTCAGTTTTGGACTTTCTATTTAAATGACTTTATTTTCAATCATTTAACCCTTGGATTATCAATTTTTTAATTTATTCAAGATCAGGAATGTTAATAGGTCACCTCGGGTTAGTTTAATATTTTTGGGATGTCATTAGAAGCTTGTTTAGATGTCTAAGATAGTGAGTCAATGTGATCTCGATGTGTCACGTCGTCTATTGCATTGATAGTATTACCACCAGTGTTAAGCATACATTTTCTAGTAAGACGATGCAATCTTGATGCATCGCATTTGCCATAGCGTCGACCCCATCGATGTGACGTGTTGGATGCCGCATCACTATGCAGTTTTTGCTAATTTAAGTCCTCATCTAGAGGGGTATTTAAATTATTTTGCCCATTTTTTCCCTAAAACAAGAAATTAAGCTATCGTAAGGGAAAAATCACTAAATCTCTCTCAAATCCTCTTAAGAACAAAACCCTAGGTCATTCAATGTCAAGTCCAAGCTTCAAGAACACACCAATGATTTTCAAGAATTTAGTTACCAAGGTTTAGGTGTTCAACCTTGGGTGTCCTTCCACCCTTGGAGTTCAAGAACCCTTTTTAATCTACAAGTTTATTTAATTCATGATTTACCTGTATAAATTGAATTGTGTTCATGAATGTATTGATGTTTGTTTTCAAATCAAGATTCATTACAAGTTTTAAGTGAATTAATTAGCATGTATGCAGAAATATATAATTCTCAAATTAAACCCTTCAATTAGCAAGATGAATGTTGGTGCTATGATGTTTATATCTTGACAAATTCCATGTGCATTAATTATTCTCCCCAAGTGTTTGATAGAATTATTATGTAAATTAAAGAGCAAATTCATACATGTTATCATGTTGTCCCATTTATGTACAAGTTCATACATCTCAAGAGTTTGACAAAATATCTAAATGAATGCATAGTGAATAAGTAATTAATGTAATTCCTTCAAGATTTTTCCATGTTTTGCTATTAATGATATCGAGTCCTGGGGGTATTCAATACACAAAAATCTAGCTTTTTACCTAGAATTACTGTAGCTACAGAATAGTCTCAGTAATATCAAAAATAGTAGTACTCAGTCATTTAATAAACTCAGTAAATTAAGTCTAGTTTAGTCAGTTAACATGATCAGTAACAGTTCAGTCAAGCCAAGTTACAGTCTAGTGATTAGTTAGTATATATTCAGTTGGGAGTAGGATTCAACATTGAGTGAACCTATGGATGGGGGCTCACCTGCCAGTTAAAGGTTTGAATTTAGTAGCAGTACCTTAGTTCTATAACTACAAAGCCAGCGTAGGTTAAATATATCAAACTACTAGTTGAGGGTTGATAAAGTGTTCACATGCCAGTTGAGGGTAAATCATATCTCATCTGCCAGATGAGGGTGATTCTTTAGTGGATCCACCTAGCCATTATTAATACCCGCGGAGCGGTGCTAACACCCTTCCAACTAGGGTCACAACTTAGACCCTAACTCAGTTTATAATCAGGGTATGTCAGTTAGATGGACACTCCCATAGTTTAATTTTCAGACTTAGTATAGAACTCAGTTCAGTTATATAGAATCAGGATTGTTAGAAAAAGTCACCCAGTTATCGATAATACAAATATTAGTAATCTCAGATACTAGTCACTCAGTTATCAGAACTTAGTATTTAGTTTAGTAAGACCTTAAAAATAATATATATATATATATATATATGCTCAGTATTGCATAATTCGAATTTACAATAGTTTTAGTTATTCATGTAGTCTCATTCAGTTGTTTCATTATGTTCATTGATTCAGTTATCATCCCATGCATATGAACTCATGTATATAAGCCCACCTCACTTAGCAATCAATTATATTCAAAGTACTGATGCATACTTTTTATTTTGCACACCGATCTCCAATATCATAGGTTCAAACGCGCGGGCACTCGACCGTACTTAGCAGCTCAAGTTATCAGCAATAGTTATAGTGGTGAGTCCTTATATTTCAAGGATAGAGTTTTTTATTTTTGTATTTCCATAGTTCAGTATGTTTGGCAGTTAGAGTTAGTTGGGGACTTGTCCGATCAACTTCAAATTCAGACAATTAGAGGTTTTCGGACTAGACTAATTAGATAGATTTTTAGTTTTTAAGTATTACTATGAGTATTCAGTATTGTTTTTTGTATTTTATGAACCTAATGGCATTTTAGTTACATTTCCGCATATGTTATATGTATTATTATTTAGTGCTCACAGCAGGTATCAGTCATGGGTTAGCTTATAGTTCTTTGGAATAGTAAGCACCGTGTGACATCCAGGGTGTACACTCGGGGCACTATAGTTGCAGACATTTTGATTGGTGGTGATGGTATCTTAAGGTACAAAGGTAGGCTATGTGTTCCCGACATCGATGGATTAAGGGAAAGGTTCATGGCCAAAGCTCATGGGTCCGTTATGCTATTCATCTCGATTTCTTCAAGATGTATCATGACCTTAGAGAGTTCTATTGGTGGAATTATATGAAGCATAATGTTGCTAGCCATATGGCTAAGTGTATGGTGTGCCAACAAGTAAAGGTTGAGCACTTGAAGATTGGTGGCCTATACCAAGAGATAGTGTTTACCGAGTGGAAGTGGAAGGAAATTAATATGGATTTTGTTGCTGGTCTTCCTAGATCGTAGAACCAATGTGATTCTATTTGTATTATTAGTGATGGAATGACAAAGTTCGCTCATTTCTTGCCTAAGAGAACTAATTTCTCAGTGGAAGATTAAGTTAATTTGTATCTAGTGGAGATTGTGAAGTTGGACGTTGCTCTAGCGACTATTATTTTAGATCGTGGTCCTCAGTGTTCATCCCACTTTTGGAAGTCATTCACAAAGGTTTTGGGTACTACAGTGTTCCTTAGTACTACCTTTTACCTACAAAGGGATGGTCAAACAGAGAGAACTATCCAAACATTGGAGGATATATTGCGGGCTTGTGTTTTTTTTACTATGGTGGTAGTTGGTATAACCACTTGCCTTTGATTTAATTTGTCTATAATAATAGCTACCACTCTAGCATTGGCATGGTGCCTTTTGAGGAATTATATGGTAGGAGATGTCGATCTCTTATTGGGTGGTACGAAATTGGTGAGGGTGAGTTTCTTGGGCTCGATTTAGTTCACCAAGCCTTAAAGAAGGTAAAGATGATTCGTGATAGATTGAAAACCACTCAAAGTCTCCAAAAGTCCTATGTGTATGTGAGACATAAGAACTTAAGAGTTTAATGTTGGCAATTGGGTATTCTTGAAAGTATCTCCCATGAAGGAAGTGATGCAGTTCGGTAAAAAGGGGAATCATAGTCCCCGCTATGTTAGTCCCTACTTGATTGTGAATATGGTTGGCAATGTTTCCTACGAGTTGGAGTTGTCTCCTAGTATAAACTGCATTCACCCAATTTTTTATGTATCTATGTTTCGAAAATATGTGGGTGACCCTTCCTTGGTTGTTCCTTTGAAAGATGTTGGTATCACATTCTTTTTTTCATATAAGGAAATCACGATGAGGATCTTGGATCAGAAGGTTTGCCAATTGCAAACAAAAGAAGTGGATTTTATTATGGTTCTATGGAGGAACCAAAAGTCCAAGGAAGCTACTTATGGGCGGAAGAAGAAATCAAGTATAAGTATCCGCATGTATTTCCCTCTCTGGAAGCTTATGGTGGAGGTATGTGTTAATCTCCTCACCCTTATTTATGTCTTAATAGGCGATGGGTTGAAGCCCCCAAGCTTTGAATTAATTTATGTTATTGTTAGACAATGGATTAAAGTTCCCTATGTGTGAATTGATTTGTGTCTTGTTGGACCAATTTATTAAGACCCTAGTGCTTTTAAATCGTTTGTGTTGTGTTATGATGAGTTTATGTCTCTAGTACATTGAGTTGATTCACGTTCTTAGTAGATGAAGGGTCAAAGTACCCAATGCTTTGAGTTTCTCTATATTTTTGATGAGTTGATGGGTTGGAGTCCCTAAGAAGTGAAATGAGAATATGTTGGATAAGTAATGGTTTGAAGTCCGAATAGCAATGAAATAAAGTGGTTGGTCGATGATGATCATGGTATGCGTTTGTTGTATCTTTGTTGTGTGCTTGTTTCTAACTTATGTAAAGGTTGTTTGATACATGACAATTTTTTAGCTTGTGTAAATTCTTTCCATACCCATCATTTGTGGATGAATAATCCCAAGTGGGGAAAAATTGAACCACCTAGACTTTGAGCCATTTAGAAATAACAACTTTTGGTGTCTCTGAGTTGGGTACAAATTGGGAGTTGAGCAGTACCCTTGGTGACAATTTGTACCCTTCTCCCCCCCCCCCCTTCATAAATTAAGCATTATGTTAAGTTAGAATATTGTATTCTATATGATAATGCCATCCCTTAGTCATAACCAATGCATACGAGTCATATACTACTCAACCGTGTAGAGTAAGGTCTCAAAACTAAGTAGACTATTTTGGTCACGAGTGAAGATTATGATTTAAGGGTTAGTTGTACCCTTTGGTTATGACTCAATGGTGCAATCTTTTACTGACAACAGTGTGTTTGACCTAGGAGAAGCTTAGGATACGAGTTAGGGTACCACTCGTACCTTAGGTCACGATCGCTATAGGAACCATAAATGAGAGTCATACCCCTGTGCTAGTGGACATTCCCTCTTTTCACCAAGGACCTTTTGGTCACTTCCATTGCCTAAAAACCTAAAGCCTCTCATTATATGAGGAATTGTATCCTCTTAAGTTTTCATTTACAAGACTCAAACACTCCTAAACACTCTAAAGGCTTCTTGGAGCAAGATTGGAGGCTAGGGTTGGGAAATGTTCATCTAATGTCAAGGGAGAGTGAAGATTGTTAGTGTGTCATCTTGGTTGAAGGATGTATCTCTTCCCCTCTTTAAGTAACTCAAAAACTATATATTTCAAACTTGGATTAATAAGTGTACATAGTGGTTTTGAATCAAACAAAAAGGGTTTTGTTATTAGCAGCAGTTATAGAGGTGAGTCCTTATATTTCAAGGAAACAGTTATTTATTTCAGCATTTCAATAGTTCAGTACGTTCAGTAGTCGGAATTAGTTGGGGACTTGTCCCATCAACTCTAAATTCAGACAGTCAAAGGCTTTCGAACTAGACTAATTCAGACAAATGTTTAGTTTTTTAGTATTACTATTAGTATCTAGTCCTATTTTCAGTATTTTGAGAACCTTATGGCATTTCAGTTATATTTCCACATATTCTATCCATATTATCATTCAGTACTCATAGAAGGTACCAGTCATTAGCTTCTAGTCCTTTGGGATTGTAAGCATTATGTGAAATACAGGGTGTAGACTCAAGGAGTTACAAATTTTATATTAGAGACTAAGGTTCACTGGAGTCCTAGGGAGTATGAAAGCTGCGTCAAGTAGAGTCTTATGAATGGATGTATAGTGCACCACTCTTATGGATAAGAGGCTATGAGGTATTTTTAGGAAAAGGTTTACTTCTTTTAGTATTCATGTCATGCGAGGAAGAATGAGATCAAGTTAAACTCTCTGTCTAATTTGTTTACCTTCCGTTTACAGAATATGCCTCCTAAAAAGACTAACAAAAGAAGAACTGGAAACAAACCAGCACCTCCGTCCGTTCAGGAAGATCCCCTGGATGAGCATATTTCTCATGCAGATTATAGAGCAAATTTAACCACTCAAGCTAATTCTCTGGTAGCCCAAAATAAAAGCCCAACTGTTATTCAGGCAAACCCAAGAGCCAATACTGCTACATCCATAATTCGGGACTTCACCCAAATGAACCATACTTTATTTTCAGGTTCTAAGTCTAAAGACAACCCAAAGGAATTCCTTGACATGGCGCAAAAGATAACAAATATTATGGGTATAATCACTACTAAGAGTGCTGAGTTAGCTGCATATTAGTTGCATGATGTGTCTCATACATGGTTTAAGCAGTAGAAGGAAGATAGGGCCCCAGATGTAGGGCCTATAAAATAGGAGGAGTTTCCTACTACCTTTATAGATAGGTTATTTCCATTGGATTTAAGGGAAACTAAGATGTTAGAATTCATTAACTTGAAGCAGGACAGTATGACAGTGAAGGATTACTCTCTCAAGTTTACTCAGTTAGCCAGATATGCTCCTCATGTGGTAGTTGATAGTAGAGCTAAGATGAGTAAGTTCATGTCTGGTATTTCTGACAGTGTTGTAAGCGTGTGTAGGACCGTGATACTAATTAAGGATATGAACTGGTCTAGGTTGATGGTGCATGGTCAGCAGATAGAAGAGTAAAGATTAAGAAAAAAGAGAGGGAGAATAAGAAGGCTAGAACAAGTAGCTTCAACATCACTTTTCCTAAGTCAGAGGATGGAAATCATCCTCAGTTCTATAAAAAATCATAAGTTCTATCTCGGTCCTCATCTAGTTCTACTCTGCCTGAATTAAAAAGTGGTGATAAGGATAGGGCACTAGGCTCTAAGTCTCAGGGTAGTGTTAGCAATTCTTGAACAAATCCTCTTTGCTAGAAGAGTGGCAGAAACCATCAAGGTGTCTGTAGAGCTGGCAGCAATGTGTGTTTCAAGTATGGCAAGCCAGGTCCCACAATCAGAGATTGTCCTCAGTCAGGTTCACAGGGTCAATACAACTGTCCCCTAGCTCAGTCTTATCGCCCATCTCAGCAGGGTACCTCTTCCAGTGCTGCTAGTGGGCAACACCTAAACAGACTCTATGAACTTCAGTCTTGACAAGATCAGGAAAGTTCTCCTGATGTTTTCATTGGTACATTTCAAGTTTATCATTTACATATTTATGCTTTGCTAGATCTAGGAGCCTCTTTGTCCTTTATAACTCCTTATATAGCTGTGGACTTTGGAGTCAGTCCTGAAATCCTAGCAGAGCCCTTCTCAATATCTACACCAGTGGGTAAGTCTATCATAACACGAAAGGTATATATGAATTGTCCAGTTATGGTATCTTAGAAAGTTACTTCAGCAGACTTAGTACAGTTAGAGATGACAGATTTTGATGTCATTCTTTTCATGGATTAGGTTTATTCATTCTATCCTTTAGTAGACTGTAGAAACAGAGTCATCCATTTTAAGTTCTCGAATAAACCTATCCTAGAATGGTGAGGTGGTACTTTAGCACTTAGGAGTCATCCTATTTCCTACCTTAGAGTGAGAAAAATTATATCCAAGAGGTATGCCTATCATCCCGTTGAGTTAAAGACTGTAGTTCCTAGACCCCTAATCTTAAGTTAGTTTTAGTAGCATATGAATGTCCTAATATGTTTCTTGAAGATCTTCTCGGAGTTCCTCCCAAGAGGGAAATTGACTTCAAAATAGACCTACTTCTAGATACTTAGCCTATCTTTATTCCTCCATACAGAATGGCTCCAACTAAACTCAAAGAACTAAAACAATAGTTGAAAGGCCTTTTAGATAAGGGATTTATTAGACCCAGTGTTTCCTCATGGGCACACTTATTTTATTCGTGCTTAAGAAAGATAGTTGTCTCAGAATGTGTATTGACTATCATCCGTTGAACAAAGTCACCATCAAGAACAAGTACTTACTTACAAGAATCGATAACTTGTTTGACCAACTTTAGGGTGCCAGTTATTTTTCTGAGAAAGACCTCAGATCATGCTGTCATCAGCTCAGAGTCAGAGAATGTGACATTCTGAAAACAACTTTCAGAACTCAGTATGGTCGCTTAAAATTGCTAGTCATGTCATTTCGTCTTACCAATGCCCCAACAACTTTCATGGACTTGATGAATAGAGTGTTCAAGAAGTACTTGGATATGTTCGTCATAGTCTTCATATATTACAATCTTTTCTACTCTTGTAGTGAACATGATCATGCAAACCATCTTAGAATAATATTGTAGACCCTCAGAGCCCATAAATTATTCACCAAATTTAGTAAATGCAAATTTTGGATAAGGTCAATAGATTTCTTTGATCATATAGTCTTTGGTGATGGCATTAGAGTTGATCCTCAAAAGATTAAAATAGTGAAAAACTTGCCCAGACCCATCTCTCTTTCAAATATCAGGAGTTTCTTGGGTTTGGCTAGCTATTACCGATGGTTTGATGAAGGATTTTCATCTATTGCATCCCCTATGTCTACATTGACTCAGAAGAAAGTCAAGTTTCTGTGGTTAGATTCTTGTGAGAAGTGTTTTTATGAGTCGAAGACTCGACTCACTACAACCTCAGTTTTGACTTTACCAGATGGTTCAGATGGTTTTGTATGTATTGTGATGCTTCCAGAGTTGGTTTGGTGTGTGTTTTCTAGCAGAGGTTGTGAGGTTCCATGGTGCTTCGGCGACTATTATTTTGGATCCTGGTCCTCAGTTTTCATCCCACTTTTGAGAGAACTATCCAAATATTGGTGGATATGTTGCGGGCTTGTGTTTTTTATTATGGTGGTAGTTGGTAGTGTGACCACTTGACTTTGATTTAATTCGCCTATAATAATAACTACCACTCTAGCATTATTATGGCCTCTTTTGAGGAATTATATGGTAGGAAATGTCGATCTCCTATTTGGTGGTAGAAGTTGGTAAGGGTAAGTTACTTGGGCCTGATTTAGTTCACGAGGCCTTAGAGAAGGTAATGATGATTCATGATAGATTAGAAATTGCTTAAGTTGCTAAAATTCCTATACGGATATGAGGCATAGGGACTTAGAGTTTAATGTGGGCGATTAGGTATTATTTAAAGTATCTCCCATGAAGAGAGTGATAAGGTTCAGTAAAAAGGGGAAGCTTAGTCCCCGCTACATTATTCCCTACTTGATTATGGAGAGGGTTGGCAGTGTTTCCTACGAGTTGGAGTAACCTCCTAGTATGAACTCCATTCAACCAATTTTCTATGTGGTTTATTTTGAGGAAATGTATGGGTGACCCTTCCTTAGTTGTTCCCTTAAAAGATGTTGGTATCCATATTTTTTTCATACAAGGAGATCCCAGTGAAGATCTTGGATTGGTAAGTTCGCTGATTGTGAACAAAAGAAGTGGCTTTGATGAAGGCTCTATGGAGGAACCAAAATTCTGAGGAAGTCACTTAGGGGCGGAAGATGACATGAAGTCCAACTATCCACATTTGTTTGCCACTTTGGAAGCTTGTGATGAAGGTATGTGTTAATCTCTTCACCCTTATGTACGTCTTGATAGGTGATGGGTTGAAGCCCCCAAGCTTTGAATTGATTCATGTTAGAAAATGGTTTAAAATTCTCACTGTTTGAATTAATTTGTGTCTTGTTAGACCTTGTGTTTAAGACCATAGTGCTTTTAAATCGTGTGTGGTGTGTTATGATGAGTTTAAGTCTCTAATACCTTGAGTTGATTCATGTTCTTAGTAGATATAGGGGTAAAGTCCCCAATGCTTTGAGTTTCTCTATATCATTGATGAGTTGATGGTTTAGAGTCCCTAAGTACTGAAATGAGCAAGTGTAAAATAAATAATGGGTTTGAGTCCCAATAGCAATGAAATGAAGTGGTTGGTCAATGATGATCATGGTATGCGTTGTGTTGTATCCTTGTCGTGTGCTTGTTTCTAACTTTTGTAAAGGTTGCTTGATGCATGTTGATGTGTACCTAGTGTAAATGCTTGCCTTACCCTTCATTCACTGACAAATGATGCCAAGTGGGGCTGAATTCAAGCACCAATACTTTAAGCCATTTGGGAATAACAAATTTTAGTGTCTCAAAACCAAGTAGGCTGTTTTGGTCACGAGTGAAGCTTATGATTGGAGGGTGATTCATACCCTTTGTTTATGACTCAATGGTGCCCTCCCATACCCACAATAGAGTGTTTGAACAAGGAGAATCCTAGGGTACAAGTTAGGGTACCACTCGTAACCTAGGTCACAATTGCTATAGAAACAGTAAGGGGGAGTCGTACCCCTTCACAAGTGGACTTTTCAGATTTTAACCAATGACCTTTTGGTCTTTTTCCTAGCCTAAAAACCTAAACCCTCTCACTATAGAAGGAATTTTAGCCTCCTAAGTTTTTAGTTACAAGAATCAAACACTCCTAAACACTCTAAAAGATTCTTAGAGCAAGATTGGAGGCTTGGGTTTTAAGATGTTCATCTAATGTCAAGGAAGAGTGAAAATTATTGGTGTGTCATCTTGTTTGAGGTATGTATATCTTCCCATCTTTAAATAACTTTAAAACCATGTATTTAAAACTAGGATTAGTAAGTTTGCATTGTGGCTTTGAATCAAATGAAAAGGGTTTTGTTACGTTTCAATGAATAATGATAATTATTTCTTATACTTGTGATGATAAATGTTATTGATGGATTATTTTATATGTGGGTGCTTGTAATATGTTGTTTAACATGACGGTCTTGAGTAACCCTAATCTTGAGGATATCTACCATGAAAATAACTTTGTTGAAGGTACACACATAAGGTGTTTGTAAAAATGTCTAAGTGAGTTGTCTAGTAATATGTTGGTGGTGTAATGAGTTAGAGAAATGACCTAATAAGTATAAATGATTGAAATGATGTTTGAAAAGGTATTTTATGCCATTTAATATCTGAATAACCTTGTTAAAGTAATGACCATTAATATGTTGAAGTTCCTAAATATGAAGTTGAACTTGGATTATGTGTTCAACCCAAGTATGGTAAAAATATGGTAATAGATTGCCAATGAAATAAGAATAGATTGTGAGGGTCTTGTTGACCATCATTTGAATTCTATGATGAAATGAATGAAGGCATTGGCCTATTGAAATTGTTGAGCAATGAAGGCTCCTACAAGGACCAAGCGTTCTTGTATAATGTTTAATTGTCTAAATGGTTAAATTCCGTAAATGTTGTGTTGAATGTACGATTGATCCATAAGTAAAGGGGGATAATGTCCCATTGTCAACTATTAAAAGTATGATGGCTTGAGGTTGATGTCCCTTGCATTATGAATGGCTTGAGGCTAAAGTCCCTTGCCCAATAAAATTGCTTGAGGTTAAAGTCCCTTGCTCAAAGAAATCTCTTGAGGTTGTAGCACCTCACCCAATGTATGAGCACCCTATTAAAGTCCCTTGCTTGAATAAATATAAGTATGGATAGAGTTCCTTGTGGAACGGATGTGTATGTGGTTAAAGTCCTTGGTTAATGAATGAGTAAGAATGGTTGTAGTCCATTGTTTAAGTGCATCTGATTGTGGTTAGAGTCCTATGCATAGTGTGAAATGTTGAACCTCTAAGTGTGGAGGGTCAAAGTCCCCCACTTCATGCCTAATGAATGAATGCTTGAGAATGTTGATGAGCCTTGATATCTTGATTGGTATATGGTATATGCATAGGTATGGATAAGTGTATGAATGGTATAGAATATGATAAGTGCATGAGTCGTGGGTCTTGACACGACCCAAAACCAAGCCATGTCGTATGTGCACCCAAAGAACATATATACCGGAGGTTGCCTCGTGATACAACCTATTCATCAACATCACAGGGGTTAGATAAGATCGAATCATATAATATGATAGAAATAATATTAAGAGTCATAGCTAAATCAAGTATAAACACTTCATGAGATCCAACAAGTAGCCTAATATGCCCAAGTTCACAATTGTTCAGAATACCTCTATACAAAACTGAAGTTAATAAATGTAGATGTCAAGAAAAGCCCCTTACTTTAGCCAAACCAAATCTAAAGATAAGGACTAAGAGATGAATGTCTTCTGAATATAAGAAAGCTCATCCATTCAAGTCAATGCATGAAACACCAAATTGTATAATCACTGCGCAGGAAAAAAAGAAAGTGATCCGAGTATTACGTCGCTTAGGGACGTAGCTTCTGCAGAAGGTTAGCGGTTCGAACGCTAGCATTTAACTCAAAGATAATTAATAAGATAATGTCATCAATCAAGAATAAGTCAATATATCATATTCTATCGCATTCACAGAGTTATCAATACCTATGCATCTTCCATATACCAATCAAGTTATCAAGGCTCATCAACATTCTCAAGCATTCATTCATTAGGCATGAAGTGGGGGACTTCAACCCTCCACACTTATAGGTTCAATATTTCACTCTATGCATAGGACTCTAACCACCATCACATACAATTAGACCAAGGACTTCAACCATGCTTACTGATTCATTAACCAAGGATTTTAACCACATACACATTCATTCCACAAGGAACTCCATCTATACTAGTATTAATTCAAGAAAAGGACTTTAATCACATGATCATACATTGTTCGAGGTACTATTACCTCAAGATATCTCTTTGAGTAAGGGACTTTAACCACAAGCAATTTCATTAGGCAAGGGACTTTAATCTCCAGCCATTCGTAAGGCAAGGGACTTCAACCTCAAGCCACACTTTCATTAGTTGACAATGGGACTTTAGCCCTGCTTTACTCATGGATAAATCAAACATTCAACATAAAACCTAAGGACTTTAACCATTTAGCCAATTCAACACTGTACATGACCACTTACTCCTTATGAGAGCCTTCATTGCTCAATAATTTCAATATGCCATTGCCTTTATTTAATTAATCATACAATTCAACTCATTGTCTACAAGGCCCTCAAAATGTATTCACATTTTATTAGAAATCTATTACCACATTCTTACCACCCTTGGGTTCAACACACATTCAAAGTTCAATATCATATTGAGAAACTTCAACCGCTCATTGGTCATAAGTTTAACAAGCTTATTTTCATATCTTACATGGCTTACAATAACTTTTACAACATCATCATCAATAAGTTATACTCATTAGGCCATTTCTCTATTTCAATACACCACCAACATATTAATAGACAACTCACTTAAACATTTACAGAGACACCTTATATGTGTACCTTCAAAAAGGCTATTTTTATGGTAGATATTTTCAAGATTAGGGTTAATCAAGACCTCCATGTTAAACAGCATATAGAAAGCACCCACATGTAAAATTCACCATAAATAGCATGTATCAACACAAGTATAAGAAAGAATCATCAGTATTCATTATTAGGTAACAAAACCCTTTTTATTTGTTTCAAAACCACCATGTACACTTACTAATCCAAGTGTGAAATATATGGGTTTAGAGTTATTTAAAGATGGGAAGAGAGATATGCCTCAAACAAGATGGCACACAAATAATCTTCACTAGATGAACACCTCCAAACCCTAGGCTCCAATCTTGCTCCAAGAAACCTTTAGAGTATCTAGGAGTGTTTGAGTCATGTAAATAAAGACTTAGATGGATACAATTCCTTAGATAGTGAGAGGGTTTAGGGTTGTAGGAAATCAAAATGACCAAAAGGTCCTTGGTTAAAATCTTAAAAGTCCACTCGTGCAGGGGTGCGACTCCCCCATACGGTTCCTAAGGCAATCGTAACCTAGAGTATTAGTAGTACCAAAACTCGTACCCTAGGCTTCTACTAGGTCAAGTACACTATTGTGGGTATGACAGGAAATCATTGAATCATAACCAAAGGGTACGACTCACCTTCCAATCATAAGCTTCACTCAAGACCTAAATAATCTACTCCGTTTTGAGATTTACTCAATACTATATAGAGTATACGACTCGTATGCATTGGTTACAACTATGGGATAACCTTGTCTTATAGAAGAAAATATGCTACCTTGACATGATTCTCAAGGTAAAAAAAGGAGGGGGAGAAGGATACGAATCATGACCAAGGGTACAACTCAAGTCCCAGTTGTACCCAACTCAGAGACACCAAAACTTGTTGTTTCTCAATGGCTCAAAGTCTAGGTGTTTCAATTCTCCCACACTTGGGATCATTCATTGGCGAATGAAGGGTAAGGCAAGAATTTACACAAGTTAAAAAATCAACATGCATCAAGCAACCTTTACACAAGTTAGAAACATGCATACAACAAGGATACGTCTTAACGCATACCATGATCATTAGCGACCAACCACTTCATCTCTTAGGTCTTGGGACTCCAACCCATTACTTATCTAACACTTATTCATTTCACTACTTAGGGACTCCAAACCATCAACTCATCAAATATATAGAGCAACTCAAAGCATTGGGGACTTTACCCTTTCATCTATCAAGAACATGAATTAACATAAGTTACTAGAGACTTACACTCATCACAACACAAGACACACGATATCAAAGCATTAGGATCTTAAACCCATGGTCCAACAAGACACAAATCAATTCACACATTGGGAAATTTAATGCATTGTCTAACAAAGATATAAATCAATACAAAGCTTGGGGAATTAAACCCATTTTCTATCCATAGGTACATCAAGGTAAGAAGATTAACACATACCTCCATCATAAGCTTTTGAAATGTGAAATAAATGCGGATACTTGAACTTTATGTCCTCTTTCGCCTCCTAAGTAGATGTTTTGGACTTTTGGTTCCTCCAAGAACCTTCACCGAAACCACTTCTTTTGTTCGCAATAGAAAAAATTGCTGATACAAGATCCCCACCAGGATCTTTTTATAATTGAAAGAGTCTGAGATACCAACATGTTTCAAGGGAACAACAGAGGAAAGGTCAGACAAACATTTCTGCAACATAGAAACATGGAAAATCAGGTGAATAGAGTTCATACTAGGAGACAACTCCAACTTGTAGGCAACATAGCCAACCCACTACATAATTAGGTAGGGGCCAACATAGCGTGGACTAAGTTTCCTCCTTTTAGCAAATTGCATCACTCCCTTCATGGGAGGTACTTTGAAGAATACCCAATCGCACACAATAAACTCTAAGTACCTACACCTTACATACGCATAGGAATTTTGGCGACTTTGAGCGGTTTTCAATCTATCTCAAATAACCTTTACCTTTTCTAAGTCTTGTTAAACTAAATTAAGCCCAACCAAATTACGTTCGCCAGCTTTATACTACCCTATAAGATCGACATCTCCTACCATATAATGCCTCAAAAGGCACCATGCCAATGCTAGAGTGCTAGCTATTATTAAAGGAGAATTAAATAAAAGGCAAGCAGTAATACCAACTACCACAATGATAGAAAACATAAGCCTGCAACTTATCCTCCAATGTTTAGATAGTTCTCTCCACTTGACCACCTATTTTCTAATAAAAAGTGGTACTAAGGTACACTTTTGAACCCAAAACCTTTTGGAGTAACTTCCAAAATTGCGATGAAAATGGAGGACCACAATAAAAATAATAGTCTCTGGGGCACCGTGCAACTTCATAATCTCTGCTAAATACAACTTAGCACAATCTTTTGCTGATAAATTGGTTCTCACGGGCAAAAATTAAGTGGACTTGATCATTCTATTAACAATGAACCAAACAAAATATTACGCCCCGAGAACATATCCTGAGACATCATATGGTGCTCATGGCCACACGTGGCCTCAATCTAACCCTCTAAGTCTGTCATTACTTTCAGAACTCTCTACGACATAAATCATGATAAAGTAGGGAAGAATAATCATGACATGAACATACTGAGATATGAAGTAATACTTTCCTGTACAATCCAAATACTAACATTCTGTACATACTGGTAATCTAGTCTGACAAAGCCTCTACAACATAAGACTGAAGAGCCATTGGGACAGATCCCCAACTGGCTCATACTGAATGAAAAAATAAACAACCATCAATTAGCAAGACAAAAATCATAAACATAGGTCCTCGAACCATGACGACTCACCAACTATAGGAATGTAGATGAAGGTACTCATAGATCACTGTCGCGGCTGAGACTGAGCACCTGAACCTATATCATGAGGAAATATAGAATACAAAAGAGTGTGGGAGTCAGTACTTGGGAATGTATTGAGTGTGTAGGGGTGGATGCATCATTTTAAATAATATCATAAATGTATAAAAAAATCATGCATGCTAACAATAACAACTCTCTTCGCTTGAATTATCTAAAACATCATTTCTAGAAGTCATCAGTAATAACATATGCTTCATAAATCTCGTAAATCATTTAACTTAACTCAAACTCTTTGACTCATGACTTAGAGTGACTCGGTAACTCATGGTACTTAGATTATTATGGATGTGGGATTTTCTTATAACCAACATAACTACACCATGTGAGCCGCATGGAGTCCAATATTTTTTCCTCCTAAGGAGAGAACCCCACATTGACAAGGGTGTCGTACTCTTGCCAGGGAGTACAACCTCAATCTCATCATCACAATCTCATACTCGGCCTTTGGCCCACAATTATCAACATCAATCCTACGGTGGCACATAGTTCTGGAGAAATACCAAATTTCCCACTCGGTGCTAAATACTCCTCCAAGACTCAGCTCAGAACGCATTAGGAAATCCACCTCAATCAATATAAACT